>NW_010119932.1:0-15745 GCF_000699245.1 Pterocles gutturalis | reverse complement strand
CCCCAGCCAAGGGCTAACCCATCACATGTCCTGATAAGGAGTGATGACTTGGCCAGGACATACACACAAGCCCAGAGGCTGTCAAACATGCCCGGGTTCTTCTGGCCAACCTCAAAAGTCTATGTGAGGGAGGGTCTCAAATCTGCTTAACGCTTTCACCCTCCAGAACTCTCATAATCAGTGGCAGACAAGCTCTTCACAAGCTGCAGGCTCCACTGACAGACCTACAAGTATCTCAGGTTATGTCATGGGTGGCAATAGCTCTCCTGTGTGTGCACTGCCTATCCGCACAAGTACAAGTCCAATGCATCCCAGCTACCTCCAGCCAACTGTGCACATGGTGGAGCTGGCAAGTGCAGGGGCAGCAAATGCAGTATAGCAAGAACCCAGTGGGCAGGCTGCAAAACAGCCACCTCCAGACCCATGGTCATTTCAGAGTCTTAAAGCTGCAGCTTACTGCCCAAAGCATTAGGGCTGTGAGGTCTGCAGCAAAGACATAACAAAATACCCAGTACTATTTATTACCCTCTTAAAAGAAACAGTTTTCATGGTTATAGTAATTTAGAAAAGCCCTGCAGCCTGGGGAATCGGGAAGTGTGCTCTGGACATGGGTTTTTTTTTGGATCCTGAGGTAATGGAGACACTGTAAATAGATGTCTGATACGAATCTGTCACCAGATTAATCAGGATCTTAAAAAGCCGTAACTTAAAACACCTACCATGCTTCACCACTAAAATTTAAAGGGACAACACTCATAATATTATTTTCAGTCACATTTTGCATTCATTCAATTAGTCAACTAATTGATGAGTTGGTTCACCAGTGTAACAAACAGTGCTGTACATTATTTGTTACTCCTCAGGTAAGTACTATTCCACAGCTAACCACTGCTCACTTTATGAATCTGGTACCTCTTCAGAGTACTTATAGATGTTAGGAAAAAAACTGTTGAAATCTCTTTAATTTGCAAATGATACAGCAATGCAGCATTAGAATTTAATATAAAATAAATTTCTTTAAATATGCAAGATTTTATGTATATTATTATAATATGTTCTTCCCAAACTAAATTTTTACTGTCACCATAATTAAAGCAAAAGCTTAGGTGTGTTTTATTTTATGCTTCTTATCCACATACATTAATTCTGGCTTACACTTCTGTGACCTGAGGTAGTTGCCTTGGTCAAGGAGACGAAAAAAAACTGTTAATTGCAATTAACCTGCAACCTTCTGTGCTTCTGAAAAAGGAAAGAATAAAAGTCCTCCTGTACAAACAGTACAGTTTCTGTCATGACTGCAATAAACTAGGCCACTGGGTTCAATCCTCAAGTTTCCTTGACCTACTAAATTTACAGTAGTTTCAATGTTTGTTCCTTTCAGCCTGCTAATTCACTGTTGCAAAAAAAAGAGAAACATATATTAATAGTTCTGCTGCTTCGCTTCACAGCCTTTATGAGAAATTAGTAAGCAGAAAATGTAGCATTATAATTAGAAATGGAACCAAGCAAATAAAGTTCAGATTCACATCTGTATGTTTTACACCCATGCTTCTGATTCAAGCCCGGCTTTAATTATAGCAGGAGCTCCTTCCTCTCCTTCTGAAGAGGACTTTCTCACTGCAGCTCACTAGGATATGATTCAGTCCCTTCAGCCGGGTAATCCAGTGCAGGGGATACACAGATGCTTCAAGAATCGCTTGTCCCCAGAACGAGTACACAGACTTATCAGAAGAGGGACAAGCATCTTTCATTCCCCTCTGTTCCTCTGACAGTGAATTCCTACTTGCACAGAAATGAGGCACTCTGTCTCTTCTTTATTTGATTTTTGCTCATCTCCTCCACCTAAAGTATGATACAGCACGTAACCACAAGGTCTCGCTGAGTATCTTTAAGAACTTGGTTATGAAGGAAGTGGAAATCAATAGTTTAACAGACTCACTTGGGGATGCATGAAAAAGGGGCAATCGGGCAATTATTCCCTATAGGCTGAGCTATAAATGGCCACAGAAGCATATAATGAATAAACAACACAGACTGTAAGGGACACTCTAAGGTCATTTGGGCCAAGTCCATGCTCAAAGGAGGGCTGACTTTGAAGTCAGACCCAGGCAACCCTGCCACGAGTTATTCGCTGCAGAAAACAACAGGGAACTCAATACCAGTGCATGCTGCACTATGACACAGAGCAAATACTCTCTACAGTTCAAAGCTCAACAAAATGTGAAAAGCATGGGGTAGATTTACTCCAAGGGGATGCAGGGATTACAGGAGCTCTAAGGCCCTCAGCAGCACTGCTGGGAGGGGGCACGCTTTACACCTCATGACAGCTGAGATGCTGCAGGACTGCAGAGAGCCCTTCCTTCTCCCCAGGGGTGTTACTGACGTATCCAGCTCCCTTTGCTGCCACAAAACACGATTAGAGTCAGAACACACAGGACATTTTAAAAGACAACTTGCTTTCTGTTATGATGTTGGAGGGAAGAAAAATCCTTCATGTTTCCTCTACTATTTTGCACTCACTCGGGCCACTGTTACAAAAGGAAAGGAGCAGGCTATCAGTGCAATGGGAAGCACTGGTGAGCTGGTTGCAGGCACTGGCATGTGGTGAGTCCGCTGAGCCACCAGCAGACCTGTGTGCCCTTTCCATTGTACCCTGCACGCAGCATGTCCAAATCAGTATTTTCATGCATACTGCTACATTTTTTTCCATGTATAGTTTAGCCACACATTTTTGGTTTAGAAGCCCTTCAAGTATTTGATCATAAGATGTCAAGGACATTTGACTTAAGAAGTGAAGGAAACTAGAAACCACACAAATGCTATGAATAGAAGCTATGGCACATTTATGAACTCAGTCAAACTGGATGCATATGTTACTTTATTTAGGTACATATCAGAGAAAGAAACCCATATAATCTTTAGCTCTTTACTTATATTTAAACTACTAACTCCTCCCACTTCAGAGCATATTTCTGTTTTTATCCAACTGAAATAATCATCTGTAAGTACCCAGGTAAATTGCTTCCCAGCCCCAGAAAACCTTATACTGGCATGACCATGACATCAAACCTATCTTCACCTTCCTAAAAGAGAATAATCAGATGAGGTATTATCAAGTGACAATTAGTGACATTCAGAAGTAACATCTGAACTTTTATAAAAAGCTATGCTCCTAATGCCTGAATGACTCATGTTTGCCACTAGAACAATACAAAGTCATTAAAGAAAGTCGGCCTTTAAACATACTACTTGGAACCAGAGAAAACTGTTTAAGCAGATCAAATGTCATAAAGGCTCCTTCCAAAGTTGAGGTTGTTATAGAATAAACAGCATCAAGCGAGAGGCTGTGCTCTCTCTTTACTGAAGGCCAGGAGTGAAAAAGCAGGAGTGAAAATATTTTTTATCTGTTGGAAGTGGGAAGAATAATATTATTTTATGCATAATGATGTATATAGAGAGAATTGTAACACAAAGGCACGTGTATTGAGATACTAAACTGAAGGGTCATATCACCATAGGACTAGATTCTGCAAATTTTACATTCACCCAATCCTTACTGCGCTTTAAAGACATAGACATTGTCTTAATTGAATGGCACTTACTGGCTTCTCACACATGACTAAGAGAAGATGTAGTTTCACAACATATTGGCACTGTAAGTGAGGCCAGTTCATGAAGTTCCCAGCTACCACTCCCACTCCCTCCAGGCCACTTCTGTCCCCACATCACTGTGGGCCACCCTTCAGCCATGCTCTTATGACTAGTTGTAGGGTCACATGAGGACACAGGTCATGAAACTGATTGAGTTAAAAATAACCCCACCAAAAATACAAGGAATTATTTTTAACTTGGAACATTTCAATGACACAGTTTATGGTGTGATGCCATGACCAGTTTTAGTGACACAGCTGGTGTGGTGGCAAACCGAGAGAATGGGATGAAAGTGGGAGGGGAGAGGCCGGAAATCCTCAAGCCAGCATCACTGCCATGCAATGTGGAACAATGCCATATGGCAGAGTTTGCAAAATCTGGTCCTCTCTGCAATTTCCTTTGGCATTCTTACTTGGGTGCTATTATTACTGAAGTTTGGGGTACTTACGCCATGATGCCCGAGAGATGAAACATTTCAGCTGTTATGTATGACAAGTAACTGTACAGGAAGACAAAGAGTGGCTCAATCACTCGGATTTTATGGGTGAAACGGGTGGTAAAGGCTGCTACAAATCCCAAAAGGATTCCAATTAACACTCCACCGATACCCACTATAAAGAAGTTAGCAATCCCAGCGAATATGTCAATAACCTTAATTGTGCGCATCTGGCAGAAAGACTTGAACAAATTGTACAGGACCTATGAGAAAAAGAAAGCATATTATGTTTCTGAACTCTTAATTTCCCTTCATGTCATTATGTTCCTCTGCTTCCATGTTGAACTTTAAATTTCTCTATCTACCTTGAATTCACTTCTGAGATATGCTGCTGTTTACCTCTGGCATATTACTTGTCATCCATAAATATCAGGGAGATAAACAAAGAAGAGTAAATATCATTACTCCCATTTTTGCAAATCGGACAGGTTTCTTAACCCACACCATTCTGCAGGCCAGGAGTATAGATCTATCTAATTCTTCTTTAAATTCATTTATTTGCAGAGCTTCTAATTTCTCCACAAATGGCCATTTCAGATTTCCCCCAGAATTAAATAAATAAAAAATGAGGAGAAAAAACCACAGCTCCATAACAAGTGAAAAATCAGGTTATTTTCAAATATGTTTGATCTACATAAGACACAAAGAGCTGCAGTACTGCATTAGACCACAGATCCATCTGGCATGGGGGTGGGGGGTAGGGGAGAGAGAATGGACAGTGACCACCCTGAGGAGTACAAGAAACATGGCATGCATGGAGTGCTCTTTCTCTGACTTATTAACCATTAGAAATCCAATGGTTTAAAGACTTTTCAAATTTTAAATTATTTCTAGAAATTTGGATTGAATTCCCAGTAGAAGACCCATTACCACATATTTGCCCAGTTTAATTTTCAAAGTGTTTATAACCATCCTCCAAAACAAACTGGGTTAACAGGATTATTGCATTTTCTTAGCCAGAGAGCCTTTTTTTTTTGTTGTTTTACACAGGAAACAGAACAATGTAAAGTTCAATTTTTTCTAATATCCAGTATTTTAGTTACTACAAACCTAACAACAACGGAATCAGTTACTCCTACAGAAACTTTAAAGGGTCTCCCCATTTGCAGACTTATTTGGGAGATCTGAGCATTGCCTGGTGCTGCACGTATGCTCCCAGCCATGTGATACTGTGATGGCTGCACAGTCCCTCTGTACAGATCTAAGCTTGGTCATAGGCACCTAGTCCTATCACAGAGGGTTCACAGGCTAACCCACCTTGGTCATAATAAACACCTGACTAGTCATTGTGAACAGCTAAGAGGAGTTAAACCTCTGCTTTCTTTCTGGACTTCTTAGTGAACCAAACAGGTTTCCCTATCAGAAATGCTATTTGAGAGAACCATGTTTTATCAGTACTTGCATTGTGCCAACAACGCAGGTATTTGAATAGTGACTGGGAGGGATTTTTCATGTTTGCAGTCTTGTTCTCTCTCACATGACAGAAAGTAAGATGTATGGCTCTTCTCGGCCAAAATTTTGATAGGTCTTACAGAGGTAAAAGTTCTCACTACAGACTAATGCAAAGACATGGCCTATTATGGGTCCTTTGGGCTAAGTGAAAGGAAAGAACTGAAAAAGAAAAGAAAAAATATATTCCAGAGCAAGCATGAAAAAAGGTTAAAGCAAACTTAGCATGGTCACCAGTAATTTTCATTACAATGCAACAAACAGACAAGAAGCAGGAGCATGAACTATTTATTTGATAAGAATGGTGCCCTCAGGATGAGTCCACATGGGAGAAGAGTCCTTTTTCACCTGGGCAAACCCCTTCATCTTGCTGCTCTGAGACAGATTCTCAGCTTTTTTGCCCTGTTCCTTGTTACTACTTCCTGTGCAGAAGAGATGTCATAGGCTCCACTGCTTTTCAACCTGTTCTGATTTGCGGACCTATGGATTTGCATGAAGATAAGTTAACTAGAATTAAGCCTATTGGCAACAGATGTGGCTTTGCTGGTCACTTTACAAGGACCCCTCAGTTCACAGACTCCCAGGACTCCATGAATCACAGACTGAAGAAAAAATACAGTGGATTTGTGTTGTTTGCAAGGAGAGGAGTTCCCCTGAGTTACTTGTTGAAACTTGCGACTATTCCGGAGTTTTGTTATTCTTCAAGACATGTATAGAATTTGACCTGGCAGAATATTCCCTTGATATGTATTAGGGAAGATTATTATTTTCTTTAATTGGAGTTTTAAATAGCCTTTTTTATATTTTGAAAAGTAGCTATATAAATATATGCAATGCAAGCGTCCGAACTAAGGCTACTGAGAGCTGCTTGTAAGGCAGCATATAATTTTGATCTACTCAAGCAACAGCCTTTCCATAACGTCACCTCACCCTCACAGTGAAGTATCCGCCCTGCAAACGGAATGGAAACTGTTGTTTCCATATACAGACATCCTCATAAATCTCAAGTCTGTTGCCATAAGTTATCTGAAAGAAGAAAAGCAATGTTCTCCTTTGTACCTCAGATCAAAACCCGGCCGTCACGGTAAAAACAGCAGCTAGGACTAGGGAATGTCATGAACACAATTTTAAACTCATTCCTACTGTTCTTTATTTACACTGCTGTAAATCAGATCAAAATCAGTTTAACTTCCCTTTTACTCTACAGCAGTTCAGTTTTACAGCTCTCTCTAAGCTTTCAGGTGAGTTAAACAACACCAACTCTGGTCACATTTTGTAATACATTTGGTATGAGAATGGGTGTTTTTTTTTTCAAGATTTGCATTTATTCAACATCCTTCAGCTGAGCTCGCTGAAGGTTACCTCAAGGCATATTAGCCACCAATCACTTTTTAATCTTGTCTTAAGAGTATCTCTGCTCTTCCTAGACACTAATTGCTTATTTTCATCAGTTCTCAGTTATTAGCTTTTAATTCTGAAATTACTTTAAAGTACTCTAAAATAATGTTGTCAGTAGAGGCAGAATACAGAGCACTGATGTCATGTTTTCTAACATGGGAATAATATTATTGTAAAGACACTGGCTCCTTCTGTGTGATTTTAAGGCCAGAACTGGAATTTGAACAGCTAACACTCAACTTCAACTGTGATCTTGCCATCTAATATCACTGTGCTAGTTATCACTGACCCAGTCTTTTGGTAAAGGACCAATTCTGAACAACATGCCAAGTGGCAAACATTGTCCTTGGACAAACTGAAGCTCCAAAATTCCATCAGCTTTTTACAAGGGCATTACAGGACGAGGGGTAAAGGATTTAAATTGGAAGAGGGCAGATTTAGACTAGATATTAGAAAGAAATTCTTTACTGTGAGGGTGGTGAGACACTGGAGCAGGTTGCCCAGAGAAGCTGTGGATGCCCCATCCCTGGAGGTGTTCAAGGCCAGGCTGGATGAGGCTTTGAGCAACCTGGTCTCGTGGGCGGTGTCCCTGCCCATGGCAGAGGGGTTGGAACTTGATGATCTCTATGGTCCTTTCCAACCCAAACCATTCTATGATTCTATGATCAGTGGGGGAAAAGGATAATCCAAATGCACAGGCACACTGCAAAAACTATCAGGCATGAAAGACCACCTGAGAAATGCAGTAAGGTGAGATTCCTGAGAAAGCACAACTTGCTGTGTACGTAAAATGAAGGTGTGGTAGCACATTTTCTGAAAAGGGAAAGCATAGGTGACACTGCTGTCCTAATAAAAGCTTTTATTAGGCGCAGCCAGGAAGTCCAAGTGGGATAGCAGGAAAAAGGGCTTAAAGTATTTAGAAAGTATGCTTACTAAAGCCATGCCATTCTGCACTGCCCATCTGTGTAGCCCTTGGGGTTTTCAATACTCCAATGTTCATAGGAATTAGGCAGCTTCTGCAGATGGCCAGCCTGCCTTCAGCTCCCTCCTGCTTCATCCCCACATCCCATCGGAGGTACCTGCCAGGGTAGGCGGGACTCAAGGGCTGCAGTTGAAAGCTGGAAGGGGTTGAGCTCTGCCTGCTAGCTGGTTCTATCAGCTCCCCTGGTAACACATCAAGGGCAGAGGAAGAGATAATATTTACAAAACATTGTCTCTTTTGAGCGGATAGCTGCACCACAGTGAGGACTGGTCCGGCAGCACCGCTATGGGCAGGAGAGGCAAGGTCCTCTAAGGACACTCCACAGGGGATCTGTGTGATGGCCTGGGTCATGTTTTAAGTGTAATCACACAATTGCAGGTGTACAAATTCATAACAAGGAACCATTAGCAGACCAATGCTTAGCATGTGGAAACCACTTGATCTCCTGCCAAGTGCTACCTTTAAGCGATAGCTGGGAAGTAAGACGGAACGTACTCTAAATTCCTTTTGCTCCCTCATGAATATACATATGGCCAATACGTATGCTGGGCTGGCCCTGCAGACTCCTCAGAGTATCTCCCCCTGCATTAGGGCATCTGGGCAGGCATGCCATGAGAAAGGACTACCTCCAAAGAAGGCAATAATGATGCCTTCAGGAAAGCCATGCATCACAGTTGTTAAATTGCCATGGCAGCATCTATAAAAAATGGTGTTTTGGAGTAATCTGCGATTGGGCAATGGCACGCATGAATACTTCCGTCATCAGGATGCAGTGCTTTCATAGCAAATCTTGTTGGATTAACTGCTGCTCCAGTGGAAGGGTGACTGATTTTGTGACTGGAAAAAGTGATTGTGGTTGTAAAATTCCACAAAAAATAAAAAAAAGCTTTACATTAACATAAGAACAGCCTTTTTTCCCCTCTATAAAACCTGTATGAAAATAATTCCCTGCACAAGTAGCCATTAAGAGTGAACAGAGACGGACACAGCCATGGTAATTCAGCTGTCTGGATAACAACAGAATCAGGTAAAGCATGAAGTGCAAGTGAAAAAAAACCTAGTACTCCCACAGACACACAAGAAATGATCAGTACCAAGGTTCAGATTAAATCATGAGATATACATGTGTTAAGCAGGTGAGGCTAAGTCCTAGAAAAGGGGAAAGCTAAAGAGCAATTGTGCATAGAATGGGACAGGAATAAGAAGCCAGTAACAGAGACAGGCAAGGTATGGACCCAATTCATTCATCAATCTTTCTGATCCTTCTGGCATATGTAGATTGCTGTCCTCAGGTCAGCACCACAAACCCAGTACAGCTAGTTAATGATTAGAAATTACTGCCTACAGACAGCTGTCCTATCTCATCTTTAGCCTGGGAGAAATATATCAGTGGTCGTGGTGAAGTTCCAACCGGACAGGTACATGTAAAAGACTGACATCAACTGGGTCTCAGTGGTTTGCCTGTTCTCCCTGTGAACATGCTTGGAGACCCAAATTAGCCCTTTTCCCTCTCCTGTCCAACAGCATTTCTGCAGGTGAGGAAAACCTCCAGTTTCAGACTACAGAAGTATCAGAATGCAAAGGCACAGAACCTAAAGAGATCAGGTAGTAAAATACCTAGAGCAAATATGCTACCAATACAGATTACTCTGCTGTAGTAAGACTACCGTAGTTTCTAAATCTAAAATTTAGAGAATTACTTAAACACATTAGCACTTGCTGACTTCCATCTATTAGCAATCTGTAATAACCAGATACAAAGAGAGACAATGGAGTGGCACGCAAACAATCATTTATCATTTTCATCAACTAAGCATGTATCAAGTAACTTACCACAGTTATAGCATCATTCAGCAAAGACTCTCCAAACACCAGGATGTAAAGTTGCTCATTGACATGAATGTTTTCAAAAACAGCTAACACCGCCACAGGATCCACAGCTGAAATGAGGCTGCCAAAGAGCAAATTCTGCAGCAATGTGATATCAGTCAAACCAAATGCACTGATCTGGCAAATTCCATAAAGTGAAATCCCAATGCCGATGGCATTCCAGAGTGTGCCCACCACGGCATACCAGAATATGGTACCAAAGTTCTCAAAGAAGAGACGAGTTGGCATAAAATATCCAGCGTCCAGTACAATGGGTGGTAAAAGATACAAGAAAAAAACATCACTGTTCATTACAGGTGGGGACTTCTCCTCTGCTCCAAAAATAATCCCACCAAGAAGCAATCCAACCAGAATAAGGAGACAGCTTTCAGGTACTATTGAGGGCAACTTGTGATAGAGATGAAAGCCTTCAAAGGAAATTCAAACACAAGAAAGTGGAATGGTTATTTGTACAGAATCCAAGAGATTATTCTGGATTCTGTGATCTTAATTTCTATAGTCAACAAACAGCAATAGCAGGGCAATTTCATTTTCATTGCAAAGGCTGAACTGGACCACCACAACAGGTCAAGGCAAATCTGTCAGCTAGGGTAGTTAATTCAGTTAATTTGGTGGAGAGACAATTTAATGGTGAGATGTCCAAGTTAACAGCTAGGCTGGCTGGAGCAACTGTGTGCAAGGGCTCTGTGATAGCGTGGGGTTTTTTTTGTAGCATTGAATCCTCCAGAAACACAATCCAAACACTTTTCCAGGGCAAATTACATCTAGACAGAGAAAAAAATCACGCTAACCACCCCTTCCTCCAGGCACAGCTTCACAAAGGAGTTTCGAGAGTACACTCATTTCATTTTTAGATGTTTTTTAGAGCCTCAGAGCTAAGAGAGGGGAACTAACACATGTGACCTGTGCCCAGTCACCCATGGTCACTTCCTCAGTGACCAGGAAGAAATATTTACAGACATATTATTCTTTTAATTTTAGCAGAGCCTCCAAATTAATTTCACAATAACCAACATGTTTTCCATAAAGTGACAATCAGTTACAGCCTGCATTATTATGCTCGTTCTTCTGTATTATATGAATTGTGGTACTGTCAGGAGTTTCTTGTAAAATAATCTGTGCAAAGCACTGAAAAAATTAATAAAAAAATGGTTCTGAATGAGGACTTCATGGCTGAACATTCCTCAGCCTACTAAAACTCTCAAAGCCATGAAGTTTTGATTTAAAGATCCCAATTATTTTCAGAAGTTGAGTGTTTTAAGGATTATTTTGGTAATGAATGGGAAAAAATTTTGAAGGAACTTACTCTGGCCAATCTAATGGAACGATCAACCTTATGCACCAAGGTCACATTCCAGGTCCTGGCGATGCCAATCTTTTCCAGGCTCCTCCTTATCTATATTTGGCCCACATAATTATATAGAAAACTATCCACACCCACAAAATCCCACAATTCCTGCCTAACTAAAAAGCATTTTAATTATTTTAAATGAGAGCTGCATGGAAACACTGGGTGTGGTAATAACGGGCGTCTATTTCAGTAAAACTATTTCAGTAAAAATCACACCTGTAGTCGAAACAGTTAAAACTAGTGCAAGTTTGGTATAGTTCACATCCAGTTTCCCAGTTTCAGGCTTCTGTATCTTGTAACACCAATTCTGCTAATTCTCCTTTCATTATTTTTTCCAGGTAAAAGAAAGCCTGAACTTATAATTAGGAAAAACAAATGGTTAAGAAGGACCAAGGGCAAAGCAGTATTAATCTACCGATTTTTTACTTACATGTTCTATAACTATTAAAACTATTTTTAAAAGAAAGTGGCTCAAGCTGCATTTTTTTTTTCCTTTCTGGATGAATACAGACTGCTTTTTAATATCTAGAAATACAGTCTATGTGGCTCATTAGGACTGTCAAATTCATTGCCATTCTTCAAAACCAGAATCACCAATATCCTGTATCGGCAGAATAGGTAATGACCTTGGAAACACAAGAATTTGCGGTTGGAGACTTCGCTCTTCACCTTTCAGCCACTTCCACATAAACATTTTATGGTTTGTCTTAGTTTCTGCTGTGGCAGGATGCCAAAATTTCCAATACAGTGATTGAAGTTTCCCTTGAGTAAGTAGGTTTTGCTAAAATATTTTTTTACAAGTATCTTAAATTCTCAACAAAAAAATGGAGAGGAGGGAAATTTTGACCCTGTTCTTCGGCTCCTGACTATGCAGTGACCCAGCTTTTAACAAAAACAAAAACATCCCAACCACTTATAAAGCAATGGCAATGAAATGCTTATTGTGAATATAAAATAAAAATATTTTTCTTTTCTTCTTTGCAAGTACTTCTTTAGAAAATTCATACCTCTCAGAGCTTCTGGGACTCCACCCCATCCTTTAAAGTAATGGAAAAGCTGCCACTAAGTTAAATGGGTTTTTTATCCATGTAAACATCATCAAAACTCTTAGAAGTCTGCCTGCCTCCATGAAAGGCATTCAAAGGTGATCAGGGACAGGCTGTGGTTCCCTACTTCGTGGCAGAGAGCTAGGATTTAGGATCCAGTGCACATCAAGACAGGCGCAGGCTAAAGGGCATCTTTCCTGCTCTGACGGATCCACAGCCACATGGTCAGGAGCACCCTGGGAGCAGATTCCCTGCAGTATCTGAATACTCGGACTTTTATGCTGAACCCAGTACAACAGCTACTTTCTCCTCCTCTGACCCTGTTCTTGGGCTCCTGACTATGCAGTGACCCAGCTTCAACAGCACAGAAGATGTTTACCCTCAGGCCATCAGGCACTAGGATGCTTTCCTAAAGTGCAAGTTCGGTATTCTTCAAGCTATAAGTCCTTGGAATCCTGGTTTGCCACTTCTTGGGTGAAATCCAGTGCATTCTGATGCTGGAAATGCCACCGAGACGTGTATCTCTGATTATATGTGAGTTTTCCAAGCGCTCTCTCAACAGCTGAAACCTTTTTTCAGGAGAGGAGTGTTGGAAGGATATCAGCTCAGATCCCAGAAGAAGCAATTCTAATCATGCATTTGTGATTAAACGTAGGAGTAATGGGAATCTGGATGGGTTAAACAACATTTTGTAGGTTTAGTAGCACAGGAATTAAGCAAAACTGGGAGGTAAGTAGACTAGTCTCACTGACCACAGACTGCAGTGTACTTTGGGTGGACTAGGTCTCACCTAATACACTGATGGAGTCCATCAGCATGTTAGTAACATAACTCAGACATGGTACCACCACACAAGATAATACATAAGTAGAGGTAGCCAGAAAATAACAACACTATTCAAGGCAATGTCTTAGATTTCAAAATTTGCCCTTTTTCTAATGCTGGAATAAAAAGCAGCATGTTTCTCATGTCTGTGAAAATGTACCTTGTCAAAATGTTCAAGCTGACAACTTGACCACTTGAGGTTTTCCTTTCTCATGTTTTCTTTCTTTCTTGCTCCCTCTAAACTTAGCCTACAATGACATGATCACAGCCAGGATCTGAGAAAACTTTCAGGTAAATCCTCTACAAAAATTAGCAAATGCTGGAACATTTTCAGCTCCAGTGAAACTGCATTTCTGCAAAAACACACTTGTTCAAAAATTCTCCAGTCAGGCAATAAGCAGGTGCTGCAGTACAGTTGCCTTTGGGATCCTTCACGCACTGTGAAAGCTGTTATTAAATGCGACCCTATCTTCTGAGCTTCTTGCAGCTGAAAAAACCTTAGGGCTCCTTTCATAAAGGTTTGCTGCTCGTCAGTGCCAAGCATAAGCATTCAGCGCCTAGCCCCAGAAAGGAATTTGTGATGCCAGGTTAAGCACCGAAGTTTCCTGGGCAGTGTGCGAGTCTCGAGGTGGATTTCACGCTGCCTGGCACGACAGGGGCGAGATGCCTACGCTGCCCGGCAGGAAATGCTGGGGAGAGGAATGCACCGGAGAGCCTCCTCTCTCACAGGGCCACTTGTGGGGCTACAGGCAGTGAGATGGGCTGGAAAACCCCTCTCCATCCCTGTGAGCTGGGACAGATGGCCCACCCTTAGTAACACAGCAGGACGTGGCAGAGACGACATTTCTGTATCTCGGTGGTTAGAGAACTCTGGCCCATCTGGACTACTGTCAATATAAAAGAAGGCACAAACAAGTGAAAAATTAACGCTGTGGGAATGTGACTTAGGAGTGGTGGGAGTCTGTCCTGGGCAGGTTTACCTGATGCACTCACTGGATAAGGAAGCGCAGACAGAGCTCCAGGAGCAAGAACTGGATGTTCCTAATTCCAGTCCCGGAGTCAGGGCACCTGCAGATAGGTGTGGTGAAGCTGAGCACTGCCACACCTAGGGCCTCTCCTGGATCCGGCCCTCATTGCTGAGCGCATGCACGCTTTTAACAGCAGAGGTAATGCCCTAGATTAGCCACACTAGCTGTCGTTTGGTATAACTGAGGGGACTTAAAAACCATATTCATTTTTCCTCATCTACACTGTTTGTTTGTTTGCTGTACTGCAGTCAGGTTGGAAAATTAAAGCAGTCAAGTAACTTTTTTTTTTCTACTTTTTAGATGCCTGTGCACTAGCACTGATAGAACATACAGTCTTACAGAAATAATATATTATTGTGTATGTATGTATGTTCACACATTTCTAAACAGCTTCCCTATAATCACAGACTCATAGAAACATAGAATGGTTTGATCTTTAATAAAAAAGAAACTTTTTCACTAGTCTTATCTTATTCGAGTTCTTGCTGTATCTAAACTCAGAAGCCAGGGCAATTTTACAACAGTCAACTGGCCGAGATAAGTTCTTTACCAAACTCAGTATTTTATGGCTATTACAATTCATTATATACTTGAGTGTATCACATTTGAACTCCGTCCTTATTCTGCAAACACCTAAATACATACTCAAGGCTAAGCATGCATCTTTAAGGCATTAAGGTACACGTATCAAGATACATCCACCCTTAATGGATGCAACACACAATATTTCTGCAGAAAGTAATGAAACCATAGCAAGTTGCTTGGGTAGAGGATCAGGCCCCAACTACAACGCTTGCTGTGGCAGGAGGTGAGTATAAATTTTTGGGTTTTTTTCAGAATCCTAATTACCTGATCACTAATCAGAATGTAACACATCCTATTTAAATGTCACAAGCAGAAGTCAAAGTTTTAAGTTTTATCACAATGTTTTATCAGAATGAGTATGATCATAGTTTTTTTATGGAAGTCTGCGCTGCAAAAACAGAGTTCTCAATCAAACAACTGAAGTGTGAGTAAACCTTTTTTTGATGTTGTTCCCATGGCTTTATTCCTTACATTATCTTCTACGTAAGAAGATACAAAGTTCATAATTTATAGAGATTTACTTTTTTTTAAATGGCTCTCTAGTACACCAAAACCTGACGTTCTTTAGATTATTACACTGTACTGATTTTTCTGTTTGGGACACAGAAAGCTAATTAAAAACATTACATAGAAGCTGCACAAAACACAGTGAAACTATGCGATACAAATATTTTCCACGAGGGAAGAGGTGGCCTTTCTTACTCATTCCGCGCTGTCCTTTTGGTCTTCCTTGGGCTGTTAAGTGAATGGTGGGAAAAGTATAATGAGGAGGCTTACTCTACCCTCATAAATATTTGCTTTCCATCGATCCGTTGTTCTCTTCTGAAACTGTCACTATGCCCGGCGTTATTTTAAGAGAAAGAAGAGAGTGCTCAAATGACAGCAGGGCGATCAAGGAAAAGCCAGCCGCGCACTGCCTGAACTCTGCCTTTTACAGTCCGCGTAGCCCGGGGTTTACGCCTTGCTGCAGAGGGCTGGAGGGAATCTCTTCTTCTCCTCCGCACCTTTCCTAACAGGGAAAACCCCATCTTCTGCCAGCCAAAT
>NW_010119931.1:0-8838 GCF_000699245.1 Pterocles gutturalis | reverse complement strand
CGCTGCTCCCCCGGGGTGGGGGGAGTCCCTCCTCGCCTGGGCCCTGTCCCCCTTCTCCTGAGGGAGCCGGGAGGTCCTAGGGAGGGTGCGGAGGAACAGCCGGATAAACGGCCTGTGAGGCGCTGCCGGGGTGTTCCTCGGGGCAGGGCCGGGGAGCCTGGGCCTGGAACCCGGCTTTGGGGAGGTCTGTGCGAAATGCTGGGGTGTGAGCCCTGCTGAGGGCAGCCGGCCCCTGGGACCGACCGCAGGCTGAAAGATGAGAGTTCATAATTATACTGCGTAAAGCAGGGGTGAACACTCTAAAAAATTTGTAATAGATTATTACTTTTTTTTTAGAGGAGGGAGGGGGAGAGGGAGAGGTGTTTTCTCTTGAATAAATGTTATGTATCTTTCTTACAGCATGGTAGAAACATTGGTATGCTCTGGCTGCTCAATGACACTTGGCAACATCTACAGATGCACCCCAAAGCATCTTGACTACAAGAGGGACTTGTTCTGTTTTAATGTTGACTCAATTGAAAGGTAAAGGCAGAATTTTTATTGATAAGCCTGACAGCTAAATTTCACCTGCCAGCTACATTTCACCTGCCAGGCATCATACTAAGGGATGGTCCTATTAATATTTGTGGCCTGTCTAGAGGTAGCTGTTTCTGCCACTTTGTTGCATAGTGGTTTTCTGTATTACTGCTGTTAGCATCATAGTGCTGAAGCGTGAGAAACATCATTGGTGTAATAATAGACAAATCCTAGAAAAAAAAATACTGGGGCTACCTTTTGTGTAAGAAATTGTATGTCTCTTGGAGTTCTGACTTTCGTAAAGCAGTGATGTCTTGGTAGTTCTGTGCTTAAAACTGTTTTAATTCCATCATACAGTTTGTTTACAAGATTACCAAGTATGCATGCTTTTTTATCGGTGGAATCATGCTTCCACTTTGCTAGTGTATTCATCATAATCACTGAGAAAATGGATGAGTACTACACTAGGGTTTTTTTGCCTTCGGAGTAGAAATTGCACGATCTAAACTGTAGTGTATCAGTTACGCTCTAGGATCCTCAGAAAAGCAAGCCCTTACTGATGAAGAACCTTTAACTCTTGAAAGTCGAGCTGTCTTGGAAGACGTGCTACAAAAGGTAAGATTTAACCTTATATCATTCTTTGTTTAAATCACCTGAATATCCTTGAATGGTTTCTACAAAATAGCTTGCTTCATCCAGATCAATTCTTTAGGTTTTAACACAGGCTGTAATCTTTCATGCTATTAACATCTTGTGTTATGCAAAATTTTCAGTAACTTTTTCTTCAGTTTTAAAGGTAATTAGTATTTTCTGTTTATCAAGCACAGCGGTAGATTCTCTTTACTGACAGACATAAAGAGGAAATTTCTTTTCTAATTAGTTCTGATTTACTTCTCCAGATTTTCACTTGACTTTGTCATGCCTCTTCTGTCTTTCATGTAAACTGACTTAATGCTTTTGCTGTAACTTTGTATTGAAATATTACATAATAAAGAAAGTTGTCAGTTTGCTCTACTGAAAACTTCTGATTGTGAGTAGGGAGAGTTGGGAATGTAGTGCAACAAAGCTGGCTCTGAAAGCTGATGCTTGTCTTGCAAAAGCTGAATGTGTGGATCTGACACTTGGCAAGGTTGGAGACAATTACAGATTTCAGAAAGTGTGGAGAGTTAATGTTAGAGTTGAGTGAACTTTCAAACTATGAAAGTAGCAGGAATCGAATCAAACAGGATTGGTGATACAAGATAAAATCTGAGTGCTTATTGACATTTGCACTTGCTCTTTTTATTTTCAAGTTCTGTTTATAACCAACTATCTTCCCCTTCTTAATTTACAGGCACATACTGTATTAAAGGCTCTGGAGACAAGACTGACTGCTGTTGAATCATGTATGGCTTTTCCTCACAATAAAGCCTGAAAGAAATTACATGCAGGAAGTTTAACTGCAGGAGAATGATGTATATGAAACTTGTCCTTGTAATCCTCTGGAATCTGTAGGAACATTGCAAAAGCTGTGCAAAGAACTGAAAGACACTGGTGGCTTGTGCTGTGGTAGAACTATACTGACTCTGAGTATTTGCCTCTGAGTCTTTGCCATAGACAAGGAGCTCTTCCCTTTTCTGTTAAAAGGATATTGCAGAAAGAAAGAGCATGTTTTAATCAAGTTTCTGTAGACTTTTTGTGTATATGTAAATATTAAATTTAAATTTTTCTCTGAAAGCAAACCATTGATTTCCTGACTTCCCTGCTATTTAGTATCTATTGAACTGGGTGTGCAGCTCCTTCCTAAACCAATTAAAAAAAAAAATATCCCTGTAATGTCTGAAAGAACAACATTATTTTTCTTGTTTCAACAGCTGTTGCTTGACTTGTGCTCAAAGACAGGAATGGGACAATAACTGTATGGGGCAGTTTGATTTTTTGGGGAGTTGTTTTCAAGTTCAAGGCTAAAATAATTGTAAAGAAAGCTTTAAAAGCACTAGGTAAAATGGATTTCCATGCAGTATTGAAGGTCATATGTTTTACAGCTTCAAGGCAAGGAGAATTAACAAGGCTGGTAGTAGCACATCTGTATGCAGAGCTTGGTGTATATTTGAGCAATAAATTCAAGATGTTAATTAAGAACAGTGGTCAGTATTTTGTTCTTTTAATGTGGATATTTCAGTTATTTGTCTTTCATCTTCTCTGTATTTGTCAGGGTTTCTTATATAGTGTGAGTGTTTTGAGTAATTTTTTTTAATAAAACAAAAGCAAGCAGTTGTAGTCTAAGGAATAGTTTTAAAAATGATTTATTCTGTTACCCAGTGCTACTTAATTTTACTATTGCAAGTTTTTAAGTCTTCTCCAAAATCCTAGAAAGAATTTCCCACTGTTCTCCATTAGTAGGCACCATTTCTCTTATAAAAGCTTCTCCACTCACCTTTTCTCTATTTACTGCTTTGTTGTGAAGTATTACTCAAGTTTAGCCTGTAGTGATGGGTCTTTTATTCTTTCTCATTCAGGTAACTAAAACATTGTCACTTGCATACCTGCTAAAGGAGTTCTTACCAGTACTCCTCTTTCCAATAAGATTAATTTTTGAGGCAGTTTCTTCTAACAAGCTTTTGAATGCTGCTAAGTGACACAATAGACTTCATCCTTCTTGTCTGAAGAGAACTATGAATTCTGCCTGTTATTTGAAGGTCAGTTTATGCTTTTCATTATATTCAGAGTATGTTTTTGTTGTGAATGTTAATAGTTGATGGCTTGATAGGCCTACTTTTTCAGACATAATGCTTTTCCCATATATATGTATTTTTTTAATGTGGTTTTCTTTTTCTATTAAGCACAACTATGGGAGCAGGGACACAAGCCCATAAGGATCTCTGTAGATTGTGTAGAGATTAACGTGTTCAATTTTTTTGCCCAAAGGTTGAGAGACAAGACAGCATAATCTTTTACATCTATTTTTCAACAAAGTAGCAGCAAAACACAAAGGTGCAAAGAAACTTGCATGTTTTTCTGATGCTTCCCTAGCCAAATGATTGGCATGTTAGAGGTGGGAGATTTATCAACCTGGAGATGGTTTCTAAGTAAGTTCTTGTACTTGTTCAATTATATTATTAAATAACCATTTTAGATCTACCCTTGATGGAGAGAATAAGGTTTGCTGACCTGAAGCAGCACCTGTAGCTTTAAACATGTTCCTCCATTGAAGATGGAGAGCACAGCTAACTTTTTCAGAGGGAGTTCCTTCGATTCACCAGCTAAGTTCCTTCTGGGGCTTGTTTAGGTAGATTCCTAACACCTGTCTCTTGTGTTCTATATATTGCTACTATGTGTAATGGAAGTGAAGTGTATATGTAAGCAAGTATTCAAAAGAAGAAATGGTTGCTTATTTTAAGGTAAGCATGTGAATTCCGTAACTGTCCCTCTTTTCTAGCTATTATGGGGAAAAATACCTGCTGAAGGAGGAACTGGAGAGACATAATCCCACCTCTGTGTCCCTGAACTCACAGGCAGAAGCAACTACAAAGAGTCTGGATTAGAGTATGTCTGCCTGTGATGAGAAATACACCAGTAACACTTTTTTAAAAAGTGCATGTTGAGTAACCATTTTTCTCCTTGGTTTAGTGTTATGGTTTTCTATATCTTTATTGAATACCTGCATTTGGCATCAGGATATATTTAGAACAATGTCTCATCATATTGTAGGTGGGAGGTCTGGTACATTAACAACAGACTCTCTTAAAATAGTGTTTCCCCACACTCAAGGGTTGCCAGCTGCTGCTTTGCTAAGGTGTGCAATGAGCAGTCTAAACTTAGAATAAATTTAATATGGGTGTAGAGATATTTACATCTGCATGGGGAAATGTGTGTGCTTTGGTACATATATTGTTCCAAGAAGCTGAAATTTTTTTTACTGTGAAGTTCAGTTAGGAGCTAGTATCTTGAGTAGTTAACTGGGGTTAAGTTGATATAATAGAGAATTTTTCTGTTTAAAAGTAGAAATGTCTATTATGGTGCACTTTGATCAATTTTTAAACATTAAGGAAAGCTCTAGTTGTTCCCTAAGCAGATATAGTAGCAAATTTTTAGTGTGCCAGCAGGATCTATAGTATACAGTAATATGTAAAAATATTGCTCCTTGCCTAATAAGCAGTGCCTATTACTGGGTGACAGTTCCTTCTATGCCCAATTTCTCAGTTTCTACCCTTGAATGCAGAATAAATAGGAAGTTTAATTCTTCTTTGGGGGGGGGTGAATCTGCATGCTCTGTGCTACACTTCCTTATACTTATCCTAGGTATTTTGTGCATTATGCTTTGGGAGGGGGAAAATATACCATGTCTTCTGAGTTCTTTAACTTTGTATGCAGTTAATATGGCAGGGATTACATTCAAGTCCAGCAGTACTTTGTAGCTCATTCTAATTAAGCCCTTAGGGAGAAAGTGGTATTGCATAAAATACATGTCTTTGGAGGATTAAAATATCCCGATTCAAATTTTTCAAGTTACAGAAAAGTGTTTTAAACCACCCCAAAATGCTGATAAGAACAAGCAAAACTTCATATGTACAGAATCCACTAGAAGGAAAGGAATGAGGTAGACAACACATTCCACATAAAGAATGTATTTAAGGATGGATAATGTTGTGGTGTTCTCTGTTACTTATTAATAAACACATAATGGAATTGTCAATTGAAGAAAAAGGGGCAAAAAAAGATCTGTATAATGCTTATGAAAGGTGAAAGCTGAGAATTAACTTACATGAGACTGGACTTTATCCCTCCTTTAAAAACAGTTTATAGGGAATAATAAACACATAATGGAATTGTCAATTGAAGAAAAAGGGGCAAAAAAAGATCTGTATAATGCTTATGAAAGGTGAAAGCTGAGAATTAACTTACATGAGACTGGACTTTATAAACTGTTTTTAAAGGAGGGATAGGGAATAGGTGAGCTATATTGTAGTCCTAGCGTTTGTCTTATGACTGTAGAGGACTGTTTGCTAGAGTGTCAACTTGTCTGAAATACTGGTTATATTTAACTGTTTTACTTAAACACCTCCCCCACCCTGTGTCTTTAGCTCCAGGTAATGCTGACAGGAACCATCCCACCCAGTTGGCCTGCTGACATCCTGGCTACTGTTACAGGGAAAAAAAAAGGATGTTTTTGATTGAAAGTCCAACGGTTTGTCTCTTTTCTTACCAATTTTGCATATACTAGCATATGTATCTGTACTTGAAAACTGTCCCTAACAGCTTTCTTTCCCAAACTCACTTTGAAGTCATACAAGCATTTTTGGCAAGGGATATTGGTCAAAGCTTCAATTGGTGATAACTACCTTAGAAAATAGCAGCTTTGACACTAGCACTGTGAATGGCCTATGCTGGGAGGATAAATATGCACTGTTTTCATGTTCTTTGTGGGCAAAATCTAGTTTACTGGGGCTCTTCTCAAGCTGGGAGAAAGCTGTTGAATGACAGTCATGTTAACCATGTAGAAGTATTGATAAATGGGCTGTAAAGCATTTAGCAACACAGACATATTTGTCCATAAAGGTCTAGGAAATGTGAGGGAACAAATGCAGGGGTAATCTTTACTTTTTGCATAAGAATGTGGAGTGTCCAACAAGGACAGCTAGCAAGCTTCATGCTGAGTTTGGCATCTGGTGGCCTTTCCAGGTGTCTTTATTTTTGTTACAGATAACACTGATTGAGCTACTGAGGTTAGGATTTCAAAGTTGCCAAAATGACAGGGCTACAGATTTTTTTTTTAATTTCACCAGAATTTCAGGTTAGGCTAAGATTCATAAGTTAGGCTGAGATTGCCTTTGTTATTTTTCCAAACGGCACTGTGGCAGAGGCTAGACATGCCTTCCTAGGAACATGTCCCAAACAGGCAATGCTCTTTGAGTGTGGTAGTTCCTGGCTAATCCATATGATAATCACAGCTCTTGGTTTCAGGAGAGGCCTAAAAGGTGAGGGTCTCAAAATTCTTCTGGCTTTTGTTGGACTTCTGGTATGAAAAGCAGTAAAGATAATGAGTAGGAAAGGAACAAAAATTAATGTTCTTGTCTGGATGTGATTTCAGCTCTAAAATGGTTTAGAAAAAGCATAGGAAACAGTTAGATGTGCACTGCATGGCGGGATGTGGTAGAGCCACAGGTCCAGCAGATAGGAGTGGGCTGAAAATGGTAATTGCTGCAGTTAAGCTGAAAGCACCCTGGATACAACTGGCACTTCCTGGAAAGAAACCAAGCAAGCAAGGTGGCTGAAAAGACACAAGGAAAAGAAAGAAGTGAAAGTGCAAAACAAAACTTCTATTCAAGGTGGGACAGATCTTACTTGGAGGGAGAAGGGAATTGAGGGGGAGGAGGGGCACTAAGATGAAGGTGTAGACACTCATGGCTGTCCTACGAGTGCTCATGAGAAAGGAGAACATCCCTTGAATGAGGTTTCTAGACCAAGAAGTTAGGGTCCCCATGTCCTCCACAGGCAGGGAACGAGGCTTCTTCCCTGATTAAAGGTGGCCTCCTCATTTAGAGACCTGAGATAGGTGTGTAAAGTGAAATTAACCATATGTTCAGAACCCCTGGCATCCACTAGTGCCCTGTAGTTTATCCACATTTAGACCTTGAGAATTCCCTAGCTGGAAAACTGCCTCCATCAATGCCTCTTCCTCTTCAGCTGGCAGGATTGAGGAAAGCTGAAGAAGAGTCTGAACTGGAGAAAATGTGCTGGAGCAGAAGGAACAGAAGGTGAAGAAGAGAAAACTGGCACATAATATCCTGACAGGAAAGCATGGTACTGTGGGAGTAAGCATGAAGAAAAGAGACATGTGATTCTGAAAGGAGCAAAGCACCTGAGTTGGTTTAGTTCCAGAGAGATCTGAACACTGGATTCCTTTAGGTCTCTCATGTACACAGGCAAACTGACAGGTGTAGCTACTGGAGAGTAAACTGACACAGCAAATTTTCTGGAATAAAATAACTTTTATTCTCTCTAAATGTGTGTTTGTGTGTTGAGGAAAAAAACACCAGAGTGGGTGTTGTAGTGCAGATGCATGTGTCAAGTCCTCTGTATGAATAAGGCAGCAGATTCTCTGAAAACTCTTCTTACAAGTCTTAGGCACCAAAGGATTTCAGAAAATATATTCCACAATTGGAAAGAGGAAGTCAATTAAAAATTCTTAGTGAAAAAATAACAGGAGTAAAGTAGCAAAGGAGTTTAAGTACTAGTAGATTTTTTTTTCAGTATCTCCAAAGAACTGATGATGTTACACATGGAATGAACACTTTGCTGCTTTTATATGGAGCAAAGACTTGGAATGTTTTGTTAGTGTAATTAATTGCTTTAGCAATCTAGTCAAAATAGTAGCAAGTGCCTATACATCTATTTACAGTATCAGCACATACTGTTCAAATTTTCCAATTATTGCTAATACCCATTAATACAATTAAAACTGTTATGAAGACTTAGTACTATCTCCCCTGCTTCTCTGTCATGTTCACCTATGTGCCTGTGGTCTGAGGTGGAGGGTCTTTTTTTCTTCAGAGTGGATGGTGCAGCTATTTGTCAGTGTCCAGGTTCTTCACCAGATGCTGTACTGATGTTGGTAGTAGGGGGTTTCTTCGAACAGCTTGGTGCTATTCTTGCACATTTCCAAGCAGCTGATTGCTAATGTATCTTTCTGATTGGTCTCCAAATTTAGTAATAGGTTAACAGGCTAGCAAAATCTGTGAGAAGATATAATGCTTTGGGGTAATAACTGGAGTTACACAAAACTAATCTACATTTAAACATAAGATGTTAATTAGCTGCCTGCTAGACACTTCTGCCATTGTAGCTAAAACAAATTAGACTGTAGTCAACTGACTATTGGCAATGGGCTGATACAGCTACAACCAAGCTAAAGAAATACAAGACCAGACAAGCCCCAACCATGTTTCTCAAACCTTTTAAGCCTTTTGTTGCTATGTGAATACAAGGGCTGTGGCCTGCTGGTAGCGGTGGTGACACTGTATTGACTGTGCAATGGGGCTACAATAGCAGTGAGGCTCACTTCTGCAATGCCAAGCAGCATGATGCCATCCCAGCAATTGTTTCCACGGGTCTCCCATGGCTTCCTACTGTGTGGCCAGAGAAGTGGGGTACCACAGTCAGCTTGAAAGTAAGCACAGAAACAATTGTGTTTTCTTTTAAATTAACAAGAGCTCCAGACTCAGCCAAGTCACCCAGGAGACCAAACCTATGTAATTTTATAGTTCAAGGCTTTGTGTTCATTGCTAGGACAAAAGCGCTGGGGACATAAATCAGTGTTATCAATGAAGGCACTTTCGCAGC
>NW_010119930.1:0-776 GCF_000699245.1 Pterocles gutturalis | reverse complement strand
TCATTCTATGATTCTATGATTCTACTCCTGCTCGCAGTACTAGCTGTCTCTCCATTACTCCTGCCCACAGTACTAGCTGTCTCTCCGTTACTCCTGCCTGCAGTACTAGCTGTCTCTCCATTACTCCTGCCTGCAGTACTAGCTGTCTCTCCATTACTCCTGCCTGCAGTACTAGCTGTCTCTGGTACTCCTGCCCACAGTACTAGCTGTCTCCAGTACTCCTGCCCGCAGTACTAGCTGTCTCCAATACTTCATCGCCGTGGTGTTCCTCACCTTGTAGAAAGAATTGGTATGGCCACACCGAGGGCTGCTGAACAGAAAGGTTGAGATGCACTGAAAAGAATAACTTTTTATCCAGGGATATCCATCTGCTTTTGATTTAATGAATGCTTTACTTAGGAATACCTTTAGGTGTTCATTTAAATTAAGCTTTATATCATACTGATTTTTTAAAGTCACCTTTGAAGACACTATGGCTTTAGATTAATTTTATTTAAGCCAGTGTAAATCTCCTGTGGGTATTTATTCCTCTTTAAGTAGCAAAATACTGTAAAAGCAAGAAAACACTACGTTGCTTTTAACTTAAACTTGATAATTGCTTTTAGTTAATTTAAAAAAGGTTGGCTTAACCAAAATGAGTACCCAGGCCGCCTCCTGGGTGAATTGAAATTTACTTTTCGATTTAAGCTGTTTACTTTGCCACTGATGATGTTGAGGTTCATCTCCTCCGCTCCAAGCAGGAAGACGAGCAGTGCCCATGGAAGACTGGGGTGCCC
>NW_010119929.1:0-11729 GCF_000699245.1 Pterocles gutturalis | reverse complement strand
ACATACCTATAGAAGTTCTTCCTGTTACAATTAACGTCCTTGGCCATAATTAATTCTATTAGGGCTTTAGCTTTCCTAACCTGATCTCTGGCTTCACGGACAGTTTCTCTGTATTGTCCCCAGGCTACTTGTCCTGGCTTGCACCCTCTGTATGCTTCCTTTTTTTGTTTGAGTTTGCTCAGGGGTTCCTTGTTCATCCATGCAGGGCTCCTGGCATTTTTGCCTGCCTTCCTCTTTGTTGGGATGCATCGCCCCTTAGTCTGGAGGAAGAGATCCTTGAATATTAGCCAGCTTTCTTGGGCCCCTCTTCCCTCCAGGGCTTTATCCCATGGGGCTCTTCCAAGCAGGTCCCTGAAGAAGCCAAATACTCTTCCTCTGTAAGTATCTTTTTGCCTTTTTTCCGGTGATTTTAGAATTAAATCAGATTTTACCTTTACAGAAAGTCTTTTCCAAAATAACTCTTTTGCGATTGTTTAAAGGTTCTTTAAAAGTTCATTGTTCCTCTGGTATTTCCAGAGAAAGCAGGACAATACAGTGACACAAATGTCAAGACTGGTATTAAATGAAATTTCAGATGTACTTTTGTTAATACAAAGCACTGCCATCCATGAACTAAAAAGCGTGATGATTATGTCACCATCCTTCCTTGGCCTCTTTTTATAGAGAATTTATGTTTCTTAGGTAACTGGCAGATATAAAAGGCTGTCAGGTTCTCAGGATCAAGTACATGCTACCATCTTGTTTCCATTGGGTTGATCTGTGTGTTTAAGTACGTTAATTTTGGTACAAAATTAACAGATAGAAAGAAGCAATCTTAATAGATAGAAAGAAGCAATCTCAAACACTTGCGGCTGTGAAGACTCCTTGGAGTCATTGCATGGCAGAAGCATGGCAGAAACCAGTATTGTATCAGTAGTGCTTGCTGCCTTAAATGTACAGACCTCTAACTGTGGTACCTTTATTAATTACATGTCTGTGTTCCATCTTCCAGTGGTCACTGAAATAAAGTATAACAGGCATTGATGTATTTTGTTCTAAGGGTTATCTAAGTAAAATTATGCCACTCACAGAGCAAATCAACAATAACTTTCCAACAACCAAAATTACAGAAGTTGCTGACCCATAGAAAACTCCTAAATTATGATATTATAAAGTATCTAGATTTTTTTGTCAGGGGACTGAGTCCAGGCATTCCCCATTCTTCATTCTTCATTTCACTGTCAAGAGAAGTTTGCAGTAAAATGAAAGGCAGATGCTCTCACCATCTCCTCTAATTTGCAAGACTATTGCAGTTCCTCACTGAGGAAGATTAAAGGCTGGTAAAAAATGACACTAATAGGACTCTGCCTTTGCGCAAAGGGTGGAGATTCATTCCTTACTTAAGACATAAATTTATTTCTTACTTGAGTCCACTCTTGTGAAGCAGCCTGAGTCACCACACTCACCAGCACAGTTATTTGTATCTACAATGGCCATGGTAAATATATATTAAGTTACAGCCAGACATTTGCAGGTGAAGCAACATTTCCACAATGGCAAACTTGATGCAGTCTCAGATGCTGTGAAAATAAGGAAAAAAATCAGCTATTGATGACAATAAATTTCTGCATGTCATACTATTTCAGAAACCTGGGGATTACAGGAGATAAACAACAACACCTTTTCTTTTTTTTTTTTTTTTTTTTTTTTTTTGGTAAGATCATGCTTAGAAGATTTCTTTTTAACAATGCTTTAGATCCAAGAAAAATGAGAGACGCTGAAAGATACTGTGAGAATATCCTGCTTCAAAAGTTATTCTCCATGAGGGCCATATCTCTCCTTAGCAATCTGCTTCCCTGATCCCAGGCTTAGAAGGGATATTTAATATCATCTGTTAAGTCCTTCTCCTTCTTTAAAATCAGATATATACGTGTGGTTTGAAATGGAGAATTATAAAACTTATCTGCACAGCACGGGGAAACCTGGTTTAAGGATTTCACATTTGTCTATTTGTTAAAGAAAATGTGCAATAGCAGCTAGAAACAGAAGAGGGAGCCTTTAATCACAGTATCAGCTCTTTTTGCAGTTTTTCAGAAAACGAAACAAAACATGATTCTATATTTAGAAGTCTTTCATCAGCTGACAGATAGAGTCCTCAGCCAGCTCCTGAATATCATCGATATTCCTGGGCTTGGGCTGACAGCTTGGCTGGTATCTGACTCGTAGCTCTGCCTCTTGGCTGAGAAGCCATGCTCCAGCGTCACGCTCTGTGCGCTTTGTCTGCTGAGATGGTACCAGGAGACTTGTACTGGAAATCTTCAGGAGCTAGGAAGTTAATAAGCAAAAGAGAGAATGTGAATTCACAGTGGACACTCTACTCCGTGGAAACATCAAGAGCTGAGAAGATGCTTGCATCTCTGACTTCAACACAGCATCTTTGGCTCCTTGGGCAAGTGCTACTAAAGTGGATGCTTTGGAAGGACGGAGGCTGCTAGGTTAGACATGCTAAACTGTCCTCCCACAGCCATCCGTCAATTTGTATAGGATGCTTAGGTACCAGAGCAAGGACGTGCATCTCGTCTCCTCTCCCAAGTGCAAACTAACCGTTCTCCTTTGAAGAGGGAATGAACTACCCAACACAAAGGCACCGTGAGTTTGTGCTAAAGGAAACTGTGCATTAGCTGGCACAGCATACATCCGTAGCTCAGCGCACACCATGGTGACCCCATGTGTTGACTGACCAGTTTGCTGGGCAGACAGGTGAATGTCACAAGCATCTGCTTTGGCAACAGCCGAAGAAGGACAGGCAGGGTCTGCAGAGGCAGGGCAGAGCCAATTTCTGCCTTGGCTGCCAGGGCAACTCCCCCTTACCTGCCTTTGATGGACTAACTCTCTTCTGCACACATGTACCTGTGCAGGGTTACTGCCTAGTCACCCTGAGAGGGAGGGGCTGTGAGGCCACTGAAGTGCTCCTGACTCCTTTCTGGAACATGCTATGACCCCTGACTCATTTCCAGAACATTCCTACAACACATTCTGTGTATGTCCTGTGGTATCATGCAAACCCTGCCTTTGGGGGCAGACACTGTCCCTGCCTCAACGTATAAAAGGGGAAAAAGCTGCATTTTGGGCACGTGTCCGCTATCTGAGGATCACAACTTTGAGTGGAGACCATCACTAGATCCAAGGCTGGTTACATCATTACAGAATCTTTTCTATCTCTCTTCTCTTTCTCATTTCCCATCTCTTTTTGAGTTTCCTTTTCTTTTTATCTCTCTCTTTGTCCCTCTGTCTCTAACTTTCATGGCACCTAAGGGTAAGACCGTTACAAGAGTTAGTATTAAAAGTGGATTCCAGCTCCTTTTGGGCCTTGTTCAGCAAGTTTCCATGATAAGTGATTGTCCGTCTTAGCACTGAGAAGTGATTTCAAGTTTTATGTGTTGATAAGCAGTTGCAGGTGTTTAATAGTGATAAGTAGTTGTGATATGGTTGTGAGTTTTGATATTGCTGGTGGCTGTTATATCAACAGTTTTTAGCATTGTTAATAGACTGTGATATCGTTACAAATTTTCGTTGCCAAGTCATTTATCTTTTGTAATTCTGGTACATTTACATATTTTTAATAAAATTGTTGTTTAAACGAACCTCTTGAGGCAATTGTCATTGCATTGCCATGCAGATATCCAAAAGAAACTTCCCATTTACCCACCAAGTGGGATGGGACACCCCAGTAAGTGGACAAGCCCCTGGAATAGTCCTCAGGCAACAGTGCCCTGTAAAGCCCTTGTTCTTCCTGATCATGGCTGACAGGTCTTCTTCAGTGTTTTGGGTGCCTGTGACCAGCAGTGACTCTACGGTTGGTATTCATACCAAATGTTGTTTAAACTCCGCATGAAAGAGAAAAAGACCTTGAAACAACAGGACTGTTGAAATCTCTCTTATCTGAAGTCCTGCTATCTTAATTTGAGGTGCAGGCAGTGTAAGATGTGACCTCAGCAGCAGAGCTGGGCACTGCTGTTTCCCTACTTCTGGCAGAGTCCCATGTCCTAGAGCCAGGACCTTCCGTAACTGCCTGCCCATGCCCTGCCATAAACAGTTACCAAAGTGAAGGTAGCTGGGGGAGGACTCTCTCTCCCCTCTCTCCTGCCATCCCTCTTTCCCCAACCTCTTATTGGCTTCTGCTGCAGAATTTAATTCTGCAGAGTTCACCCTGAGCTGAGTTTTGTCAATGCTGGAGCCAGCTCTACATGGATCAAAAGCAAACATGAACAAAGCCATCTGCACTTGCCAGAGATATCAGACCAAACATCCCCCTGACAAACAGTTTACCAGCCATCACATTTAGAAGGCTCCTTTGTGCTCTCCATCACTGACCCTGCTAACCAAAAACACATGCAGGCTGAGTGGGAGTTGGGTGAGGCTCCTTGGGCTCTGCTACTCACCCAGGGTCTGTCAGCAACACTGATGTTTACTGAGGATTGTCTTGGTGGCTGTTATTGTAGTATTTACAATTCTACCAATTTAACCATATGTAGGGAGCTTCCGGGCAAACAGCCAAACACACACAATGCAGCCTTCATAAATTATGGCAGAGCTGTTCCCTAATTTCCTTTGAGTATTGTATTTTACCATCAAATCACTCTTCACAGGAACAGTACCCTCCACCCTAGCTCAAAAATAGCATCACTACAGTAAAGCCACCTTCAGTATTTCCAGTTGTAGTCCTGAAGTTAATTGAGAGACATTAGTGATTTTGACCAAAAAACCAGGCAATTTCATTTGAATGTGATACAGCACCACTTGCCTCCAACATGTTCTGAATTAAGGGCTCGCCCTCTATATCTTTACACTGTGAACCATGTTGCTCAGTTCAGCTGCTCACAGAAAACCAGACAGGTTTGCCTCACTGGGATTTGAAGATGAAATGTCAAGGGGTCATGATGTGTCAAGCCAGAAATATGCACTAGCAGTCACTGCCAGCCAAATCCAGTGAGCACCAGAGCATGGTGTTCCCTTTCCAGCTGACATCATCTATTGCTTCTTGTGTTTTCTTCATATTCCTCCCTAGTTTTTGTAAATGCATGACACAGGAGACTCTTCAGGACTCTCAGGAAACTCCCTGTACACATTGCATCTTATTTTTTAAATTTATGTTCTACAGGTCAATTATTTCTTTCATTTCCTCTTATTCAGTGGGTCAGCCTCTCCAAAGAGGCAGCATATCATCTGTTTTCTCATGTTAAACTGTTCCATTTTCCCAAGTCCTCAGAAGTACAGACACAGGCTCCACACAGATGGGCTCTACCTCTCTGCATCCTGAGGTGGATTATGTGACAGTGAAGTCCCAACCACAGACAGTCAGCCAGGGCAGCACAGACCCAGCTGCTAAACGATGGCACCAGGAATAAATACTGTCCTGGATTCAGACTCAACGCGGAGACAATATGAATGCTGATGGCATTCCCCACTGCATCACATCCATGCATCACTTCCTTCCTCCATACAGCCAGCAGCTGAGAGCTGACAAGAGCTGTAATGGGGGGAAAGAAAATAAACTGCACTAAATGTTCAATCTCAAACATGCTGAACACTCAGCTCCCAGCAGTTTGCTTCTTGAAGGTGAGGCACAAAGCCGGAGTGCAGATGCTAAACGTAGGTGTTAACTGCAATACAGACATCCAGTCATGGGCCAGCTCATGCTGGTTCTCAGACAGAGCATTTGTCACTCGATGCATGCAAAGTTTGGCGATTAAAATCCACTGTTTCCACAGAGCTGTCTGCATTAATTGAGACACTAGGGCGCTGCAATACCTGGAGGTGACCAGCTGATAAAGGTGAGAGTTGTTATTGGGGCATTTCTCTTAACTCCCAAATGTAGACTGGTCAAACATAGGCTTTTCTTTTCCTCCCACACTTTGTTGTCTTGCAGGTGCTCATTAATGCTCATTACTGCATATTATTAACACCTTCAAAACAAAGGAACAAGGCTTGATCCATGTGATGAATGTGCTGCCTGCAGACTGCACTGGTAAAGCACCTCAAACATGCACGTAACTTTAGCAGCAGGACTGTGCTCCACAACCAGTGTAATAATCCCATGGAGACCAGACAGAGCAAGTTTTAGCAGCAAAGGTGCAGTCTCTGCGTTACAACTACATTAGGGCCCTTGCTGACATGGCTGTGCCGATCACAGATGGCATCGTTTCTCTCCTGTGGGTGCTCTGTGTTGAGGCAAAACGCAATACCCAGGTGAGCGTTAAGCCAACACAGGTAGCATGCAGCATTCAGCAGCTGGCAGCATATGTGACAGGGAAGCATTGTACCCAGAGAGATAGATGGGAGTGGACACATCTGGCCTAGAAACATAGTCAGGTTTTAATTATCTTTGCATTTGGAGATGCAGCCTCTAATTGTAGACACGGGAGCTTGGCGATGACAGGATTTCTTAGCTCAATTAGGACAGAGATAATCCCATGTAGACCTTGGCAGCCTTGAGCTGGCTCTGTTCTGGTGTTTGTACCACATAAGCAATGCCAGGCAGTTTATGAACTCCAGCACAGCTATGAACACACCTACTTCTGTGTACATGCAGCACAGTGCATAGAGCAGCCTTTCCCTCTTTCCCACCCAAAAGCTAGACCACCAGCGAAGCTGGTTGCAGCCACACTTAAATAACTGTGAAGCCCAAATCACACAGCTAGCACTGAATCAGTGAGTCCTGATGGATCCAAGGGAGCTGTCGGAGTGTCTCTGCATGGCACTCAATGCATCCTTCACAATTATGAGTCTTTTTTTTCCATTATCTGAAGCATCTCCACCTCCTTTGGCCTAGATGACAGAGAACTGACTGTGTGGTCAGCCTGTTGTACTGGTCCTGCCAGAAAGCAGTGCCTGCAGAATGTTTATCTGCAAGCCTACAGAAGGTTAGCACTCCCAAGGAAAAATGTGGGTAACACATACTCTCCTGGCTGTTTTTGAATCAAAATGACCATGACTACTGTGTTCATGCTGAATTTAACATTGTTGCTGCATATTAACAATGTTTGAAGTGCTCATGACAGGTCAAAGACATCCATAATGAAGCATGGGTCCCAGAGGACTGTTACAGCAGGTAGGCATCACACTGCTTGATTCCTAGGACAGCTACGTGTCTAGACATGTGCTACATGTCTTCAGTCACTGAACACAGACAAAATGAATGCTGAATTTGGTGGGCTGGGGATGGTATTAATGGAGGAGTTCTGAGAAAACTCAGGGACAAAATAGCTGAATTAGTAACAGGAGTGTGTTACCTCTTGCCAAAATTATACTTGAATACTGGGAGCCAATGCTGTAATCAATAATTAAAATAAGGTTCTGAGGGATTCAGGGAAATATTGTCCTGTGAGCCCAATATCTGAACAAAGCAACTAGTGAAGAGTCTAAGAAGGGACATCACTAAGGAACTTCTGGACCTTTCTGGGAAAAGCCACCATGGCTTTTGTAAAGAGAAGTCTGGACTTAGGAACAAGGATGAGGCCAGATGCATATGGAGATAAGGGTGATCCAGCAGATCCAGTCTATCTGGACTTCCAAAAGGCTTTTGGCAAAATTCCTGGTCAAAGGCTCTTAAAGAAAACTGGGCAGCCATGGAATAAGACGGAAGGTCCTCTCATAGAAAAATAACTGATTACAGGAAAGATACACAGGATAGTGGAAAAATGGTTGGTTTTCACACTCACCAGTGTGGTGCTGGCTCTGTACTGCTCTGCATATTCATAAATGGTCTGAAAAGGGTTGAGCAGTGAGGAACAAAAATTTCCTGATGATACAAACTTAAGACAGTAAGGCCTTGGGCAGACTGCAAAGAATTGCAGAAGAACCTTGTAAGACTGACTGAGCAATGAACTGATGGATGAATTAAGTAACAGTAAAATGAGGTGCATGAAGGAAAAGCATCCTACCTTGACATACTACAGCTTGCAAAATGACTGTAACCATTCAGGAGAGAGATGTGGTTACAAGCAGCTGCATGAAAACATGAACTCAGTGCTTGGGAGCAGGAAAAAATAAAATAAAATTGAATGTTAGGGGCTATTGGGAAAGTAACAGGGAACAAACCAGAAGTCATCACTGTACCATCCATGGCTTGATTGCTGTGTCTAGCTTGGTGACTGTGTATGGGAATGGGAAAGTCTCAGATAAAGGAAACAGGATTATGATGTATGGAATAGCGGCTGTATTGGAAGGACTGAATTGGCTAGGACTCCTCAACCTGGAAAGTAACTGAGCGAGGGAAAATACGATACTGGCCTACAAAATTGACCAAGACAGATAGGACTCATTCGCATCCTCTTCTCCTTTAAGAATGAGGGGCCACCAAATGAGGATGGTGGCTCTCGGTTCAAAGCAAATAAGGCCAGGCTGGATGAGGCTTTGAGCAACCTGGTCTAGTGGAAGGTGTCCCTGCCCATAGCAGGGGGGTTGGAACTAGATGATCTTTAAGGTCCCTTCCAGCCCAAACCATGCTATGATTTTCATGAGGCACCCAACAGGTGTTACTAATTAGACCAGCCAAATCAGACTTAAGGAAGCCCTCATGCTGAAAATAGCTGGATGTTGGGAAGAGTACTGCGGGGAATGACACCTGTCTCAGCAGCAGCTTTCCTCACAGATGCCATTGAGCTTAGCTCCTCCAGCCTTTATTTGCCTCCCTTTTTTCTGAACTTCAGAGCACATTTCAACAGTCCCATAGCAGAGCACTCAAGTCGTGCAAAGCCACAAACTTCCCTGGCCACATCTTATAGGCACCTGGCATGTTGGCGAGGTGTCCTGTGCAGCAGGCCTGCTGTTTTTTAACACGTCCCATGACACCTTGCTGTCTTGCTGACCTCTGAAGGCATGGGTGAGAAGTTTACCCTTGCAGAGCTGGATGGAGCCTTGGCCTGAGCCAGCAGACCCATGTGGAGGCTTGCTCCCTGCTGCCTAGGAGGTCAGACAGAGGTTTTGCAGCTCCTGTGCTTCAACTTGCCTTGTAGTTGCATAGTGTAAGCTGGTGTCAGTGGTGAAAGATGCAGTCTGACCCTTGTGCTGAGCCAAGAGCTCACCCAGCAAGCCAGCCAAATGCTGTTCCAAGTCAAAAGTAAACGTTCTTCCCTTCTCCTGGTTTAACTTTAACCAAGGACTGATCCAGTCTGTCCCAAGGTCACACATGGTTGTGACACTATGAGGGAACAGTATGATCAAGCAGTAGGGTACCTCTCCCAGCTGCAGCATGTGCTTGAGCTGTTTGTGTAACCATGACACTGTGCACATAAAGTACACCAATTCCAGCTCCCCAATGCTTTCATGGATGTTGCACTGATTATTTTTGTAACATCCAAACCTTAAGTCATCCATAGGTGGTGAGAGTTCTTTGTATCTCTTGGTGTTTGAATTGCAAAATTGGCACTGTTCAGGATTTTGTTAGCTAAAGATGACCACTTTTATACCAATTAATCCTTTCTGAGGGTACAGTCCCATAAAAGGTTAAGCAGCCAGTTCTACCCTCCTGGGCTACATGTTCTTGTCCCATCACTACCTGGCTGCACAGGCATACAATTGCCAATTCAAGAATTGATTCAAATCAATTGAACAACTAGCCTGCTCTACCTGCTCTGTTAATGGGAGCAAAATTAACCCTTCAGACTAGAATCAGGATGAGGATTCGCAATGCACCTGCAGATTGGAAAACTTCCCCACAGTTTCTCCTTGTTTCAAAGATAAATAAAAGAGCAAAAAAACCCCAATTCTTATAAAGGTTCCTCCTCTGTATCTGCAGATTAGTTTACTCTTCATTGCATTTGGGCTGCAGCAAAGAAAGACACACTTGCAGCATTGTATATACGGATATATAAAAGCAATTGCATTGCTTAAATTCTCGGTACCAGTTCTCTTCTTCCCCTCCTAACTACACAACAATTAGATGCAGAGGGAGATGCCCCCCACCACCAAAGACACAAACCCTGATAATATAATTAAAACAGCAAAGGAAAAGTAAAAAAGACATTAGTAGTCTGTATTATAAAAATAAGTTAGACTAAAAATATATTTTCAGCTCCCAGTGAGCATAGCTTGAAGCAATAAGCTCCATCTACATGATTGTGGGCTCCTTGAATAGCACTCTCCAAAATTCATCACATATAGAGCAATCTCCTTTTAAATTAAGTAATTCTGTTACTTAACACTTTTTCTAAAAAAGCTTTCAATGACACTGCAGTAACAGCTAACTCTTATGCATGTTATGGACAGACCTCCACTGTTGCTGCAGGTAAAAGAAGAAAGATTCTTCCTTGCAACCTGCTTTTTCAATCCACAGATGAGGAAGGCTGGAAAGGAGAAGCTCTCAAGGGGATCAGCACTCCCCTTTGCATGAGCTGCAGTGGAGTGGTGTGATTGATTGTTTGATGGTCTCCAACTCTGATCCCATCAATGATGGAAAATGAAGAACAAAGAGTGAGAATATAGATGCACGATTCGGTGTACTTCTGATGAAAAAATGACAAGAAATATATCCTGTCCCCCAAAAGACTGGCTACATTAAGCATATTATTTTTCAGCAATTGAACAGTCATCCACGAATCATGACTTATATCTTTGTGGTATTATGTAGACACACACTGACAATTCATCACCTTTGCAACATACAACCTGTAACCCTTGGACTCCTGGCAGTACACAGGCAGTGCTGTAACCACATGAACTGGATGCCCTTCCTTCGTGTTATTCACTACCACACACAGAGCAGGAAGCATACTAGGCTGTTCAGCAAGATACAGGACATTCACATATTCTGTTTATCACACACAGGCTAAGGGAAGAGTTCAGACAGCAGTTTATGAAGATGGTGCAAGACCCTTCCCAAATCCTTCCAGTGAACTATGGCCTCCCACATATTTATTTTCCAGTAAGAACACTGCATTACAACTTCAATTCAGTAATAAATAAGGAATTATTCCCTTGCATTTTTGTTAGGAAACAGGAAAAGAGTAAGAGTGTTCATGCCTGAGAAGCATTTGTGTTCTGTTTCATCTAAAAAGCTGTACACTCTCTGCTCCTCAATAAGATATTTCTTAATATAATAGGTTGCTAAATAGCTTGGACCTCTGAAATAACACCACAAAACATCCTGCTTTCATTCTAAGCACGAGCTAAGAGTTAGCAGACAAGACTGCACGAGATTAAAGGAGAGCCAGAGCTTAACTGACCCTTGAGATGAGAGAACAAATATATTAAACTAACGTCTTAGTCTTTATTATGTCTGGGAAAAAGACCTTGTTAGTGAAGTGGACACCAAAGAACAAGACAAGAGAAGGAAGAGACTAGACAGAGAGAAAAAAAAATCATAAACACTTATGACCATCTAAAGAACCTGAAGGTGCACAAGTCCATGGGACCTGATGAGATACATCCATGGGTCCTGAGGGAACTGGCAGATGAAGTTGCTAAACCACTATCCATCATATCTGAGAAGTTGTGGCAGTCTGGTGAAGTTCCCGCAGACTGGAAAAAGGGAAACATAACCCCCGTTTTTAAAAAGGGAAATAAAGAAGACACGGGAAACTACAGGCCAGTCAGTCTCACCTCTGTGCCTGGCAAGATCATGGAGCAAATCCTCCTGGAATCTATGCTGAGGCACATGGAAAACAAGCAGGTGGCTGGTGACAACCAATATGGCTTTACCAAGGGAAAATTGCTCCTGAAGAATTTGGTAGCCTTCTACGACAGGGCCA
>NW_010119928.1:918-19030 GCF_000699245.1 Pterocles gutturalis | reverse complement strand
CATGTAATTCCAAGCATTTCTGTGTTTTAAGAGAGTTCACAGGAGCTAGGAAATAAATAATTCAGACATAGTTGACTTTTTAAAGTCTCTGTAGCATCACTAACATCTTTCCTTTGATAACAATTTTGTTCTGCCTACCAAAGCTCCATTCCAATTGGGACTGGTGAGGCAAACACTCCAGGACTTATAAGAAAGAAATGAGAAAAAAGCAAAAATTCCAGGAAAAAAATGCTTATAATCCCAAAGGTAATAAGTATCCTTCTGGTAATTTCATACAAGCTCTTCACTTTCATTGTGAGCCTCTCCCTGCTGGATCTGCAGCAAGGGTTTGTAGCTAAAGCCGAGGCAGGGATGGTTCATAATAAACAGAAGCTCCTTAGAGACTGTAGCCATGGCATGTGAGAGCTGTTTACCTGGCAAGATGAAGCACTATTCTGTTTATCTTCAGACGTTCCTACTGAAACAGAAGGTATTACAGTGTAGTAAGTAAGGCCCCTTCACCCCCAGGAATATGTGGTGGTTTGTTTTTTTTTTTTTTTCTAGACTTGTTGCCCTTCACTTTCAGCTGCAGAAAGCCCATCCTGTGATTTTTTTTTTAATCCACCCTCCTAAGAGGACAGACGGCTTCTCGGTGCAGAGAGCGCCAGAAACTTGCTGACAGCAACTGGGGTTGTTGTTTCCAAGCTGACCTGCCCGTGGCAGCCAGAACAAAACCAGTTCCCTCGATGCCAACAGCATCTGCAGGAGGTGGATGCATCCTCTGGAGCAGGACCAGCTTCTCCCCAGGGACAGCTATTGTTGATGTAACATGTTTTTGTAGCAGGGAAATATAGAAGAAATGGGCTCTAGGTTGCAATTTGAAATCTAGTGTGTCACACAGCTAATGTTGTTGATGCCTTTGATTGCCCCAGATGTGAAGAATAAGGTCACTGAGAGCTTCGAGGAGGTGCTTTGGAGGCTGGAGGTCACTCCTAGGATCTGTTCCTGGGCATGATGGGCGAAAGGTCTTGGATGTCAGAGGTATAAGGGCTATGTGCCTCCCACCGCTCACCACCCTGCAGCCTTGCTTCTCCCTACCTGCCACAGCAAATATTTTGATTGTAAGAGCCAAAGCAATTGTGTTGTGTACTTTATCATGTGTAATCCCCGAGGCACGCTGCTGATAACCATCAAACTCATCTCAGACCTGTGGCGTCCCCTCCTGCCCTACTGCTGGAGTGGTGCCACCGTGAGCCCCAGGGCACTTTCCAGTCTTCCTGAAGGAGACTCAAATGGGACAGTTGCACTTTGGGATAAGCTGGCTTGCACAGCAGTGGCTCCTCAGGCTGCTGCAATGACAGCAGGGGAAAGCAGAATGGCGATTCTAACAAGTGGTAATTTTGTCATTAAGCTTCTGCCTTTGAAGATCTTATAGTACCCAATTCACCCCATCGAGTGGGTTTCAGCATGAAGCATGGCGTGGCACAGCGGGCTGTGTGGACCATGTTTATTCAAATACTATCAGCCCTCTTTATTGAATGTTAGTCCACTTCTAGCTTAATTAAAACACAATTAGCAGGGCTTGCCATTTTCTTAAATATGACCAATCTTCTATGAAATTAATATTAATCTCTGTTCAGTGTGCAAGTCAGTAAAGTGACATGTGGAAAATTACATGTTCTTGACTCAGGAATGCAAGTCGGAGGATGACTTCATGCTCCTGAACGAGACGATCAGCATGCCAGATGCGCCTGGTGCCTGACCCTGTCAAAGCCTCTGAAAGATCACACGTAACTTTAAAATGTCCTTTCACGTGTGCAGAAGGAAGAAAGAGAGCCTGATAGCTTTGTGTTACTTAGATTCCTATTTAATTTGGTTAGGGCAGTGTGAATGTCTCAAGAACACGAAGCAGAGCTCTGATCTCTGTTCTGGCTGCGTGTTTCCAATAGGCACCCTAATGCCTTTCTCCTGGCCGCAGTGGTTAACAATCCATATTTTCTTGCTATTAAGTAGAAGCTGTATCTCATTCCCTGATAAAGAGTGAGCCTCGCAGTGTGGCTGACAAATTTGCAGTCCTCACTTTGAGTCATGCATTGGAACTTAGTGAATTGTTTTATCTGCAGATAAAAGCAACAAATGTGAGTTTCGAATGAATACGTTTTTAAAATTGTAATTGTATTTTTAAGTCACAAAAATCAGGTGGCACTCAGTCTTTCCAGCTCTTACCATTTCTCCTGCTGTAGATTCAAATATCTTTTCCTTTCCCTTGCCCAACTGCGCACTCACAAAAGCCTGCTGAAAAGTAGCCAGGGAGCGATCCAGGTCTCTGTCTTTAAGTATGCCCCCATAGCAAATGATATAACAGCGTTTTGTACACTTGTATTTTTCCTCTCCTCCAGTGCATTCCACGCACCTACACAGTCATGCTAATTAGATCATGTAATAAACTTAAACATGGCAAAAAATCTGTTCCCAGGGTGTTGCAAGACAGAGCTGGATTTGGAAAGCAGCCATTCATGAATTTTGTTTTGTTTGAGAAAACCCAAAGGATGTTATTTTACTGAAGATGAAGCAAATGCCATGTAATAGGAGCTGTAATCTACAGAGATGAACTATTTTATTTAAATAGTCCTCAGTGAGCTCTGATATAAGGTCTTGCTTATATGAAAAAAAACCACAGGAGTTTAAAAAGCCATTAAAAAAAATTAAACCTAAACTAAAAAATCAAACTGATGTTAAGTTAAACTTGATTAGTTTAGTTAAACTTAACTAATCAATGCTAAACTAAAGTTAATCCCTAATGTATACCTACATTATGGTAAGGAGGTAAGTAGCAAGGAACTTTGAGCATCAGGTGTCTTTAAATTAAAAGAAGTGTCTACCTGGGATATGGTGATAGATTCAAAATGTGCCTCAACCAATTTTTCTATACATGGTCTTAAACTGTGCTTAACGCAGCAATCCCTGCACTCACCAGGTCATACAGGAGAGTGGGAAAGCAGCCTTCTCTGATATACCGCCTCAGCATTGCAACCTCACACTTGCATGCTGATTTCTAGGGAAAAGAGTAATTCTGAGCACTTTATACATTCGTCAGCAATGTTTAATTGGTCCTGGGTTTCACGATACAGTTGGTAACATGATCAGCTGTCAGGCATTGCTTCTTAATTTGAGTTCAGGTGCTAAAAGTTTTGGCCACCGTTGCACTGAATCACATTTAAATCTGTAGATCTATTGAGTCGTCTCTTAAATATAAGCCAAAAATATTTCATAACAACCTAGACAGACTGAGAGCATTACCAGATGACTGCACTTCTGCAAAGCTAACAAAGGCAGTGACATGGAGCATGAAGAAATGACATGTTACAAAACACTCGGGAGAAGGAGCTGGGATGGTGGCTGGGCAGCGGTGTGGTGGTCCGGGAAAAGCCAGCTCCCTGCTGCGGATTTCATCCCGCTGCCATTAGTGAAGTATGACAATAACTTTCAGCTATATCCCTGATCGACACTAGATGTTGCTATGCTGCTACTCATATAAGCTATACATTAGCGAGGCTTTTAAACGGTATTTACTGCAATTTCCTCTTTCCTGTTTCAGTTATTCACTATGTCGTGAATGTTGAGTGAGCTGCTACTTTAATTTACTCTTTTATTAATGTTTCACTTTTATTGGTATAATATCAAGTTTATAACCCCCTCAAATGTCCACATAAAGCTTTACAAGCAACAGAGACTCTTATAAGTGATAACATGAAGCGACTCCTATACGAATGTCAAATATTTACTTAAACTCTGCTTCTGGATTTTTTGCAATCCAAGGGGAATGACACTGGTAACCAGATGATTCCGGGAACAGACTGACAGCTGCAAGGCCACGGAGGGAAGCTGGTTTATAAGGGCAAAAAAAAAAATTAGCCCTGCTGGGTTTCAGGCTTTCTACTCCCACATATTTGAGTGGGAGAAAGGACAAATCTGAGGACGTTGATTTCCCCATGGCAACAGAAAACGGAAATTACTTTAACCCCATCTAGTGACAGATGACTCATGGCTCAGCCCGCCGCTATTTTCCAAGCTCTGAAACAATACAGCTGCAGAGAAAAGGCCAGCCTATATTATCTCATAGGCTGAGCGCTGGGGCTCGTGGGAGAGGGCGATTCTCCGGCTGCCTTTTTATCAAAGAAAGACAGAGCCAGAGCCTTTTGGCGATTCTTTTATTGTATAAGGCAAATGTGCCCATGTGCTCTCCATCCCTGCACCACTGGAGGGCAAACCCGAGGTGTCCCAGGGATGGAGGTGATGCAGTGCCGTGGGGTGAGAGGCTGGTGGGTGTTCCACTCAGTCTTCCTCACCCTGCATCCAGCGGTCCAATGGGGAGCTCCCATGCTTTCCATTTAAACAACCCCCCTTGAATGATGTGCAATGAACTGTGCATTCAGAAGGGGAACAATTCATTCACAGCTGTAGCCCAGTGAAGGGACAGGATTTCCAGGCCCCTACATATGAAAAAGATATCTGATGGCAGAAGAGCATCTCTGTTGTCACAAGAACCCACAGATAAAGGCTGAAATAGAAATATTCAGCTTTGAAAGCTGAATTATCTGAGCTGAACGGGTAATTAGAGCAGTATCTGAGCAAGGATGGTGGAACTGTTATCACTTGGAGTCCTTAAACCCTGATGAGGGGTTGCTGTGAAAGACAAGCCTCAGTTCAACTTGAAGGACAAGGAGGTAAGCTGTGTGCTCAGGTCAGCCTCAACGGCCATATCTGGCTTCTAGCACCTTAGACCCTTTGCAGCAGAGCTGCACAGAGCCAGCAGCTCATCTGAGGAGCATTGTGGTTGAGCATCTCCAGCATCTGGACAGACTGTTGCTCAGCACCTTCTCAACATGGCAAAGAAGGGCTGTTTTGGAGAGGAGTTGGTTTGGGTTCATGGATTTGGGGGGTGGTTCTTCGTCTGCCTCTTTCCACCAGCAGCTCAGTGCAGGAGGCACCCTCTCTACAAATGCTGGTTTTCCCAGATCCTAGTCAGGATTAGTCAGGCTTACTGAGCCTCAGGTGCATTTTGCACATAAAAATTATACCATTGAATGGGGAAGGTATTAATGCCACCACTGAGATTATATGATGATTTATTGGTTAGTCAACATCACTTTATTCACCTCAAACTGAGGCAGACATCGCAGTGTTGGGAAATACTGAATCCCAGGAAAACTACATGGCAGGATGGTGTAATGGGATACAGGAAACATTTTCTTTCTGGGAAAGACAGGCTGAGCTGCTGCTACAATAGCTGAGTTTTTACTCTGTCTTGTCATGCTGGTATGATTAATTTTCTCCTTCGTAACAGCAGAAAATCAGGTCCATAAGTTTCAGTTTGGATAGGACAATTAACAATAATAACTCCATTACCAGTTTGTTCTGGAAACCAGATGCTGGGCTGCATTAACAGCACAAAGATTACCTTCCTGCAGAAATCAACACACGCCAACAGGAAGAGATGGCTTTCCGAGTTCAAAGCCGGACCCTGACCGGGGTGCTCCAGGCTGTGCAGCGTGCTGCTCTCTGTGCCTTGGGGGAGGTTTGTCACCTGGGAGAACCCCAGGGTCGGCTACTGCTGTCCCAAAGCTGTGATTTCAACAGCAGCTTAACCAGGGTGCTCAGAGCTGCCTCGCCTTGCCCCTCTTGGCTGCTGCTCCAGCCCAAACCCTTCATGGCAAGCTCTGATTTCAGGAGAAAGAAAAGGGATGGTTCAATCAGGAGGTGCTTCTGGGCCATGTGTTGTTCTCATATTGCTATTGCTTCTTCTGATCCTTTACTTACAGTTCTGTTCAGCACTCCCCTATAATGCAAAATGTCCCCCTCCCAAAACTGCAAGAGCCCTGCAAACCTGCCAGCTGTGGGGAAGGAGATCCAGAGATCACAACAGCGTATTCTTGAAAAAGAAAATATGACTGTTGCCGTCTAAACTGATGCCAGTCTGGTAGATACAGAGAAAGACACAGGATTCAGGTTAAACACCATCTTCCAGGATTCATCCATCAGCGTTCTGGTTTAGAAGCTCATGAATTATGGCGCTAAACAAAGTGATTGTTCTTTTCAGAGAAGAAGCAATTGTAGAAAATAACAGTTTTAATTTAGGCACACTTTTCTGCTTTAACCTTCTCTCCACTGCTTTAACTAGAAAATGGCTACATTACCTGGAAAAATATTTTTGTATTGTTCTGCTTGAGGGGAAAAGAGCTAATTAAATTTGTAAAAGTAGAAAATAATGTCTAAGAGGTCTTTGTAAGGCCATGATTCTGACTGCTGGTGTCAGCTTTACTGCCAATATGTGCAGATGGTAACGAATGAGCCACCATCCACCACCCTTTATTGTCCTAAGGCCCCACTCAGCTCATAAATGTCTTCACTGGTTATTATTTCCAGTTATTTAGTGTTCTGTTTGTAAGTGCAATGCTCCCATTCATGCTCTACCCCAAACCAGGAGAGCAGGGTAAGTAGCTGCTCAAGTGCAGAGCTGCTGCAGAGGACACGCTGCTACAGCCACAGGCAAACCCACATCAGTAATGAAATCAAGCCCTCTGCAGCCGAGCTGCTTGCACACAAATACAGCTGTCCTTCAAGGGCCTGATCCTGCTGGGACCTGTAGAGCACAGGGCCAAGACCAGGCATGGAACAGAGGGTCTGGGTTTGCAGGGCTGGAGTTTGAGCAGGGTAATGAAAGGGGTTTTTTCTCCCAGTGGACTGGAGGATTTTCAGGTAATGCATTCAGACTTTCCTGAGAACATATTATACTGAATTTTGCATACCCACAAGACAGCAGTTCTTCTTACAAACAAGGATATAATAGTCTTTTCCACAATAAGAATATAAAGCACTTTCCCAAAAATAGTATTTGAAGCTTTGGGCAGACGTGGTGTCTGCTCTTGGATCAATCAGCCTGACTCTGGTGCTGTGTTGGTTCTTCACAGCCATCCTTAGAAATGCTTTCTCTGCCTCTTTCAGCATATCAATGCTGTAGTAACTTACGTAAACCACAAACAACTGCTGTATGCTTTTTGTCAGTAATTCTTAGGTTCTGCCACCAGGTTCTTGTTTCAGCAGTATCTGCAGTTCCTGTGGTGCAGCTCTGCAGCCTGTGTTGCCCTGAAGCCTCATCCTCAGGCAACAGCAGCAGCAGGAGCTCTTCTCCGCTGGGCAGGCATAGGTTGGAGTCCAAACTCTCCATCTCCTTTTTGCAAAGCTACTTTCTCCAACTCTGCCAGGACATTTTAATCCCCCTTAATCCATGAGGGCTTAGCTGTGCCTGCGTCTCCGGCTAGCCAAGGCTCTTTCCTCAAGGCACCTTTATATTTCCTAGTGAATCCCAAGGCTAGTTTCCTTTTGACTGCAGAGTCCCAGAAATACCATCCTTTCCGATTATCATCAAGGCAGGAGGAGTTTCTTCCCTGGTGTCTAATTCTCCTAAGTGCATCTGAATTTTCCTACTGCAGTCTGCTAATTTCCAAGCAATGTTGCCTATAAACATTTCCTTCTCTTAATTTCAACACATTTTCCCTTGCACCGGAGCAATGGAAACAGTCGCAGGCTGCTGGCTTTCCTGGCTCTCCTCTCAAGGAATGCTGCAAATTCGTGTTTCCCAGGAACTACAATTCCCAGAAGACATCTTATCTTCTCCCAAACCAGGAACCAAGGCTCTCTGGCTCTCTTGCATCTTTCCAAAAGCTTCCTCCTCCCTATGCAGCGATGACCAAAGAAGGGACGAGGCCTCCTGAACTGAGCTGCCCAGTGTGGCCAGGCTGGGCAGGATGGGAGCATGCATGGGGAGAGGCAGGTCCTGCCGCTGCTGTTGTGCATCTGTCTCAGCACAGCCTCTGCTCATTCAGAGCTCCATGAAAAGTCAGGGGGAGAGCATTGTGAGGTCACTGTCTGAAGGCATTGCTTCCACTGATATAGAACTACTAAATCCCTACCAAAAGCACGGTGTTTAAAGGGCTTGCTGGTGTTAAATGCATGGGAATGGAAGAAATACCCTCCTCAGCCATTTATCTCCACTAAAGTAATATTTCAGCATGTCTGTTCTTAGCAGCACACAGCATCCTCTCCGTTAGCCTCGGATCAGACAGGTTTGTGGTACCCTCTTTAACAGCATGCTGTGATGCCAAACGCCTCGCTGGCTTCCTCCTCCCAGGAGGAAAGATTTTAAGAGGAAGGCCTTAACTCCACGGCCCTAAGCAGCCTCCATACCGTTTCATGTGATGTGACTCAGTATCATACTTGGTTACTTAACAAGCCTTAGTGCTCCTAATTAAAACCAGTCCTTGCCCAGACTACCGCTGGCTCAGTCGGTGCAGTCATTGCTAGCGGTACCGCCCTCGACAAACCTGTTTGCTCAGAGGCTGTAATCTCCTCAAGTGATCTCTGGTTTGTGCAATCGGAAGTCAAAGGTGTTCCTTTTATAACGTCCTTCTGAACTCTGGTTTTGAAAACGCTGAAGGCTCAGAACTGTATCTGGGGTCACGAGGAGCCTCCCAGAAGGCAGATAGTGGCGTACGTCATCGGCGGCTTCAAAGGTCTGAGCTGGCATTTGTGGTGCAGAAAGGTTAGGCTCGGTTTCCAGCAAGCCAAAGGAGTTGGGTCACCAACAGCATAATTTCTTCAGGGATTTAAAAATGCCATGGGACTCAGTGTGCAAATCTGAAAAGTCAGTCTGGCATGTCAAGGATAGCACATTTTTTCCCCATCTAAGCAAGGCAGGAGGACTTAGCTCCCCACTGATAGCGATAGTTTACTGAAGTAAATACTGACCTTCAAACAAATACTGGTGCTAATATAAATACTAACTTAAATACGATAAACCTAACCCTTCTCTGGTTTTTTTTTTTGTTGTTGTTGTTTTTTTGTTTTTTTTTTTCTTTCCCATTGGAACGTACTGTTCAGATCTCTCCTGGGGAATCTCAGCATCCAATTTCATGCTAAAAGATTCAGGAGAGCTTTGCTCTGCGGGTTCAGCCTGAACCACCAGCCTGACAAAAGCTGCTGTGTCAGGAATGAGAAGATGGAAAAGTGATTCAGAGTGAAGATGAGACAACCCTTCAAAAACCCCAAATCAAGCACTTCTGAAGAGTTCATAAGAAATATCCCCGCTTGCCAAGAGTAAATCTGAGAAAGGTATCACACCCCCTGCACTTACGACATTTTTCTGTCCCTCACATGAGGGAAATTACGAAGTGCAATTGCTGCAGAGAGCAATCAGATAATGCTCGTTTCTAATTGCTGCTGGCAGGGAAGCCTGATCGTGCTCCAATTTTGGTGAAGGAAGTTTTAGTTCCCAAAGCTCAGACGCTAACACCGCACAAACCTCTTCCCCAAAAGGCTGTCATTTCAGTGACCATCGTATGTGATGCTGAGTATTTATATGAGTGAGTCCAGAGGAGGCCACGAAGATGGTCATAGGGCTGGAGCACCTCCTGTATAAGGACAGGTGTTCAGCCTGGAGAAGAGAACGCCCCAGGGAGACCTTAGAGCACCTTCCAGTGCTGAAAGGAGGCTACAGGAGAGATGGGGGGGACTCTTGATCAGGGGGTGTAGGGATAAACAAGGGGTAATGGTTTTAAACTGAAAGAGAGAAGATTTAGATTAGATATTAGGAAGGAATTCTTTCCTGTGAGGGTGGTGAGGCACTGGCACAGGCTCCCCAGAGAAGCTGTGGATGCCCCATCCCTGGAGGTGTTCAAGGACAGGCTGGATGAGGCTTTGAGAACCTGGGCTAGTGGAAGGAGTCCCTGCCCATGGCAGGGAGGTTAGAACTAGATGATCTTTAAGGTCCCTTCCAATCCAAACCATTCTATGATTCTTAGAAAGCCTCCTGGCTGTCCACCACAGGACCAGAATGCAGAATAAAAGCAGAGCTATCCTGTCAAGATATTTTAGCAAATTTGAAATAGCCCAGTGGTTTCACACTGGACAAGCATGCTGTATCAGGGGCCAGGTGTTTTGAGACAGAACTTGCAATCCTGAAGCACCTTTTGCTCTGCCATCACCACTTCTCTACCTCTGTTTTCCCACTTTTAAAGTAGTGTAAATACCCTCACAGCACACATTTGTTAAAAATGATGATGAGAGTGGCTCACCAGAGTCCTAGTTTTGTCTGCTTTTCTAAAAAATAGGGGGATTTTTCTGTTCCATTTAATATGATTAGATGCAGGAATATTATACAGATTTTTTTTTCCCACTGCTCTGAGATAAAAAGTCACTTCTTCCTATCTTTAAAATGATAAAAACTGAGCTACTTATTAAAAAAAGAAGAAATGTCACCCATCCTGTGGGCCAGCTGCCTCCTGGAGCAGAGGTGCTATGGGCCTTTCTGCAGGCTCTGGAAGGGCTCCAGAAATAGTTGTGTCCACAGTGCAGTGTTGGGATTTCATGCCGCTGGTTGTGTCCCACAGATCAATGCCCAAGCATGGCATGTCACACCGATTCTGGGGACTTTGCCGTGAATTTAGTTCACGCTCAGGTAAGTGCCGGCTAGCTGGAGTAGGAGTTTGCTGGGGCTGGCTCAGCGGGTCACTCATTGACACAAGGTTTAATTTTGGGAATTCCACTAACAGGAGGAGAAAGTGATGTGAAATTGGCCTTACCCTCATCAGCTTAACTCCATTCCTGACTCCAAAGGATAGATTTGCTTTAAATGCAGAAGGAATGGCACTGGCAGGAGATAAGGCCGTTGTGATCTGGGATGGGCAGTTTGCTCACAGTTACTTAAGTCAATACTAAATACAGACTTGCAGCTCTGAGTCACGCCCAGCTGCAACCTTCACTCACATAAACCAGCCTGGAGATGTTTGGTTACTGGGAGAACCCAAAGACTGAGAAACAGGTGTTTTCTGAAGCAGCTTTTCAGTTCAACACTAATGCAAATTCCAAGTAAATGCTGGTTATTTGTATATGGATCTGCCTGGACAGATGCCAGTAACGATGCTGTCACCCCAAATAAATGCCAGCCCTTCTTGTAGGAGCAGAGAAACCTCCGGTGTCCTCCACTGGAATTGGGGTTGTGGAACACATACCAACCAAACACCTTGCGCTCATGTAATTCAACTGCATCTGGGAAAGCCAGAAAATTCCCAGCCCTGAACTTCCTCCAGCTGATCTGAGATAACCAGGTGTCTGGGTATCCATTGGGGACTGGCAGAAAGTTAAAAAAAACAAAGAAAGTTAAAAAATAAAGAAAGTAAAAACCAAGTGGCCCATCTCCGGGTGTACATACAGGCTGCTGTATGTGACACTTATAATTAAATTGCTGAAGAACTGGTTCTGGTTTAGGTTTACATTCCCTCAGTAAGTGTGACACTTTCATTTAAAGGTTTAATAATGACTGACATCTCTAAGGCTGCCTGCCACTGGTTGCTCTGTTTGTTAGTGTTCTTTATCTATTTGCTAATAATTTTCAGAAATCTATAACAGAACACAGATTGCCAGCTGAGGAATTGCAACAATTGGATGAAAAGCAAAAATTTTCAATGCTTTTCCTTTAACCTCTTCCTCTGTTGAAAGAGGACTTGATGGATTAGCCAGGCAAAAGGGCGTTGCTGTACACGTGGGTAAATACCGTGCTGCTCAGCATGCTGGTCCCCAACCTCAAATAAACACTTGTGTTCAGTCATTTGCTTGAAAAAGACTTCCAGGTGAAGGCTATTCATTCTGTGTTGTGCACTTAGGTGTCTTTGTCTGCCGAGCACGCTATGATTTATAATACTCTGGTCTTCCCAGATTTGTGGACAGAATTAAAGGAAGGTGAGAACATACCCCTGGCAGTGCTCTTCTGAGCTCTGTGCAGCTCACGTCTCGGTGAGTATGAACAGAAAAGATTGCATAGACTCTGCTGGGGATTTGTGTGCAAGGTTTTCTGTTTCTTCTTTTTTTTTTTTTGTTTTCACTTGTTCTTCCTTTTTCAGTTCTCATCCTATGACAAAGCCTGGTTTTACATGTTTTACTTGGACTGTACAAAATGACTGGGAGTCTGAAAAAAAAGAGGAATAGAGAATTATGCTACTGTTTTTAGAGCAAACTGGGAGCAGTGTACTGGGGAACTCGGACTGACAGCAGCTTGGAGTTTGGTTTAGACTCTGGAAAGGCAGTGCACAGCTTTCCTCACTGCCTTTTTTCACATGTGCTTTTCAAAGAGTAAAACAACTTTTTTGAGTCTAGCTTTATGCTTCCTGATAGGTTTTCTGGAGGAAAAATAAAACCTTTTTTTTGGTGTGTGCCTTCTGTTGGGGGGTACTATCTGCTCCAGCCTGCGTTTTCCTCCTGTGTGGCTGCACACCTTTGCTCTGCAGTGCTGTGGGGTGTCTGGTCCCTCTCTGGGGGACTTGGTCACCTTGGACAACTGCATTCGGCTGTGCTGGCTGCTGCTCCTTCTGCACCCCCTGCAGAGCCCGGGACTTCGCCAGCTCACAGTGTCTTGAAACTTTCATCATTTGTTCAAACCCATTTTTTTCTCCTGTTGTGATCTGTATAATTGACCACGACATAAAATAATTCTATTTCTTCTGGTCACCCTGCCCATGGGCTACCAGCGAGATGGTGTGTGCAGCATTGCTGCGTGTTAAGCGAGTTAAGCTGTGTGGCCCCAGCACGGGAACTTCAGAGGGAGCACTCACTACTGAACACTTTAAGGAACAAAGTCTGAGAGCTGCCTCCAGCTTGGCACCATCTCCTCTTCTCCAGAGCACTGAATAAACTCCTCTGAGTGAGTCAGAAGCTGGGGAGACACTAATGCAACAATAATCACGGTAAACATTGGCTCCCCATCACCGGAAAGATGGAGGTGAGGTGGTCTGAGAAGTATTCGGCCAGTTTTCTAACAAAGTTTTGAACAGGAAAGTTTTGAGAGTTGTAACACAGCTGAGACAAAAAGGAAAACAAGTAAAAGCAGCTGCGTTACTAGTTGCTGAGGGAGAAGTGGGTGTCTCAGCAGGGCTGGAGGCGAATTCAGAGCATTTAAAATCAGAAGCGGCAACTCCCTTGTTTTGTCTGACCATCTCTCTACCAGATGCAGTTGCACTTTGCCCAGATATTTGTCAGTTTTTAAGTATGAATGCCAGAATAAACTATTCTGATCATCTGGTTTGACCTGCAGTGTCAGGCAAGCCACAGGATTTATAGTTTCCTTGAACAAGTGTAGCCTTTGGAAGGAAAAAAGCTGTAGCCTTTAATAAAGGTATTTTTAATGATGATGATTCTACTTCCCATGATGACGGACTGTTTCACTGGCTAGATTTGTGTCAAATCCAGTTTGCTGTTCAGATTCTGACATCCAAGAAAGCATTTTCACTTCACAAGAATAACTTCCCAACAGTGTAAACAAGGATCTGAGGAAGCAGCAAAGTAGCGTATTGCAAAAGCATGCAAAAAAGCTGATTCATGTGATAATAAAAATTGCAGGGATGAGCTTATTTTGAGCATTTATAATAGCATGAGTGAACAAAGACAGAGTTTAAATGAAAATATTCAGAACCAATTAGTCAGAACTAATACTGCCAGTAGCTATAGGTACATGTAAGCCTGACAGAGTTGTTTCAGATGCTGAGCATAACTGGAATACATAGAGCTAGCACCAAGCAAAAATGAAAATATATAGAAAAAGGCACTGTTTTAAAAAATGCACCTATAGAAGGATATGTGTGCTACAGAGAGATTTTGTAGTCCCCTCTCTATATGGGATCATATGCAGTCAGAACAGTAATAAAGAGAAAATGGTGTTTACTAAAGCTAACAAGGAAAAGCAACTCTGGAGAAACAGTACAGAACATTGTGGAAGAAGCAAACAGTGGCTCAGAGGGTGAGATTTTTTGCATATACTTAATTAAAACAAAGGGGAAAAGGAAAATAACGCGGGAAGGTTGGAGCAGTGCTGGATCCAGAGGCACAAGAGCAAGACAGAACTGATGGTGTGCTGGGTAGTGCAGGATATCTCAGCGCTATAAAAAAAAGAAAGTGAGATCTACACCAGATAAAACCAACTTACAATTACGTAATGACTTGCACACTTCCTATCCCCCCACCCATCGAAACTGACTTTAAAAATAAAACCTTAGGAGCAACTTCAGCTCAGAAACAGTTGCTTTTAATTGAAACAAGTGAACATGTGCACCTAGAGATAGAAGACCAGGGAAAAAATTATTCCGAGAGTAGGCACATAAGCAGACCACAGTTATGTCTAGAACAGATACAGAAAACTAGAAAAAACACAGTGGCTTTAGTTGCAGCACGCCTGCCCAGCCCTGCGAGGAGTAAAACACTCGTTGCAGAGGCACCACGCAGCCCCTGGCCCATCCCCAGCTGGGCCGAGTCTCCAGGATAAACCCAGCGAAGGGCGGATTTGGGGAGCAGGGTGGCGGTGCTTTCCTGGCTGAGGGCGTGGAGAGGGTTGCAGGAAGCCCGGAGGCTTTCGGGGAAGGAAGTCTGGGGACAAGTGACCAAGGGGATCAGTGTGAAAGAGAGAAGATGTTGGGGAGGAAGGGCTGGCGGAAGCCTGGCAGTTGTTTCTGGTGAAGAAAACGGGCCGGCAGGCAACGGAGGGGGAAGGAGGCGGCACGGCAATGGTGTTACGGGACGGGCTGGCACCGTGAGTCTCTGCGGGGCAGCCAGGCCAATGGCGCAAACCAGGGCTATGTGTGGGGCGGGAGGGCCCCATGCTGCTCTGTGCAGAGCTTGGGGGTCGGAAGGGCTCCCAGGTGTGGGCTGGGGAGCTCCTTTCAGTTCGGGAAGTGCTAAAAGCATTCTCAGGGCTTGAGGTTGCATGGTGGTGACAGCTCTGGGGACCCAGGCCCTGCGGAGGAGCCGCGGTGCAGCCAGGATGAGAGGTGCTGGGTGATGGCTGCCAGCACTGCGCCGGCCTGTGAGGGCAGGGAAGAAACACCGAGAAGGAGAGGTGCTAGAGACACTTGTGGCAAGTTGTAAGGCTGCACAGGGGCGTTCGCTGGTCTCTCAAGGGTGGAAATGTTGCTGTGGGGACCACGAGCGGGTGGTTTCTTTGGCTGAGGGGATGGTGACAAGACTGCACTAAATGTGTGGAATTCTGAGGTGCCAAAGGATGAAAAGCACAGCCCTGTCCCTCGCGGGGTGCACCCAGGGCACCCCAGCAGCACAGGGAGCCTGTGCAGAAGGGGAGATGCCCAAAGCCCTCCATTACTGGGAAGCTGAAGAGCTCTCAGGCTTGTGCGGATATCACTTGTTTCCTCAGGGAAACTCCCACATCCCAAAGTAAGCTGCAAGGAGGTGTCTTGGGATTTTTCTGAGAGGAGTTGTTTCCCCATGGCAATGCCAGGAAAAGCCCCCGAGGACCATTCTGCAGCTCAGCAAGCAGGTTACATCTGATGCGAGTTGAGTCACAGGGACAGAGAGTTTTGCCATTGCCAGAAAAAAAAAAATAATGATGCATATCGATGGCTGTCACGGGAAAGACTCGCTCCTTCTTTCAGCGAGATTGGTGCTGCAAAATACACTTTATGCAGGATAAAGGTCTCTTCTTGGGAGTTTGAATGGCTGTTCTTAGCTATTAACAAGCTTGGAGCTAGCAAAATAGGCTCTTCTTTCTTTTCTTTTTTTATATAACAAATATGAATGTACTATGATAGAGTCAATGGAATATAGTAAGTTCTTACACAAGTAAATTTGTTTGATTTACAAAGGGATGCTGCAGCAAATGCCCCACAGTGACAGAGTGTGAGTAGGGAGAGGAAATGAGATCCTGTTTCTGAAAGGGGAGAGAACGTTAGGCTTTGTGAATGGAGAACAAATCTGGAAGGTGCTGCTTCTTCCTTTTTTTTAATGCTCCAATATCAATACAGGGAATAACAGTGGTAGCTGCAGCTGGAGAGGGCACTAGGGGTCACCCCTGTCCTATCTATGTCATCTGGATTTAATTCTGAAGTAAGATAAATAACATGGCAAAAAACAAAGACAGGCTATTCTGATTTTTTTTTTTTTTTTTTGGTGGACCAGACAGCTTGCATTTCATTTCTTTGTTTCTCCTCCTGCCTGTCTCTTTCTGTCTGCCTCTCCCCTAAAACAAACCCCAGGGAAGCCTGTGGGATGCAGCCAGGGAGGATGCTCTAGAAGCATGGGAGCTGCATCAAAATTCCCTCTGTGCAGCTCCCATTTATTTAGGGCAAAGGTTAGGCAAATCACAAACGCTAAGTCAGTCCGAATCACATAACAGACTTGGCATGTTTCTGCAAGTACTGCAGAGCAAACTGATTAATGTAATGAATAGCACCCTTGTAGTCCAGAGCGTAACTCCTGATACGTTTTGCTCTGCCTGGCCAACAATCACATGTCTGAAGGTCTTTGTACCCCTATTTTTCCCCCAACCAGATAAGTATCCCTGACATCTCATGAAACTGCATCTGATATCTGCATTAGAAGGAGGATTGGGTGTCTGGGTTGTGAAGAGAATTGCAAATCTTCTGCCATGAGACTCTTTTTGACCTCACATCTAGGAAGTAACCATTGGTGTGGGCTGCATCGATTGATTGTCTGTGTGTTGGGATAGTGTATTTTAAGGTGGGATGCAAGGTATCTAGGGAGAAAAAGTATTTATTTACTGAGGCAGGTGATTTGTCTAGAGACAGATAGACAGGCTATCAGGCACACAAGACCTGATGAAGAGGTTGCACCCCCTGTCAGCCTGCCTTTTTTAGCTATAGTAGTTGATCTTGCAAGACATGGATTCCCAGTTCTCTGCCGATAAATTATGGGAAACGGTGGTGTTTCTATTTGCATGATATGGCAGAAGTTGAAAGTTCATGTGAAGTCAAAACTTGACTGGACAATTTGTTGAAAGAAATAGCTGCCAGGCACTGTAAAAATGCAAAAAATAGCACTTTTGTCTTGGGAAGTCCCTTGCTTGCAAATCACTGGAGACAGGGAGAGTCCAGCAGACGTTTCCCCATAACCATGCCCCGTTTGCATACTCTTTCTTGAGCATCAGCTATAATTCACTTGGGATGGCAACCTGGGATCAGACGGGGTTTAGCCCGACCTGAGAACACAAGAACAAGTATATTTATTCTTTGATCATCACAGCAATGATCACAGTGTATTACCGTACAGGCTTTTTCCGGAGAGGTGTGTGGGCAACTCCAGACTAGTAGCCCAAGCTAGAGCGTCAGAGCATGCCAGACATGTCTGCCTGTGCTGCCTGCTCCTGCCAGCTCCAGGCCTGGCCATGGGCTGCCTGTTAGCTCAGAGCTTGTGCAATGTCAGCTCAGGTATATGTGGGCTGCAGTAGTGCTACCATCCAAAGGTGGGGGAGTTCTCTGTCTCCCTATTTTAGGATTTTATGTAACATCCAGCTTATATAAGCCTTTGTCTGTTAACAAAATGGGTGGAGCATGTCTTGCTTAGATTCCTCGCTAAAGAAACACTCGTTACTTAACTCTTACTCAAGTGCTCATTACATACTTCAAGAATATTTTAGTTATTGTTACCAATAATAATGTACCGACTTGCCAACCTGTTAGGAACAAATGATAAAATGTGTAATTCACCTATTTAATTACCTACATCTTATAATACATTAGAAACAGAGATGAGGGAAAACCAAGGCATACCCAAACCCTGGTCCCAGGTTGCGCCTTGCTTTCTTCTTGCTCCCTCCAGGCAGGAGATAGTGTGGGGATGCTGGTCGGGGAGGAAGGATGGTTTGGCCTTTCCAGAATGGCTTGGCCTGCAGGACATGCCCAGGTACCTGGTGTTGCTTCAGCATAGCCAGGGTTGCACCCAGCATCAGTTCCCAGCCTGGGGGAAAGGGGAGGTGGGCAGCAGCACTGAGCACCCTGTGGCCCAGTGTCCCCATCCCAAACCCACTTTGGACCCCAGGGAGGTCACACTGGGACCTGTGGTTAACTAAATGCCTGTCCAGATCCAGGCTTCCATTCTCCAGTATGTAAAGGTGGGTCGTATCCTGCTGTGTGGGAATGGTAAGGCATTAAAAGCTGCCAGGTGCCCAAATCCTGCAGCAGAGGGTATCATGCAAATTGTTTTCCAATGGACTTGTTGAGCTCACTCAAACCTGGCATTCATGCTACAGTAGGGCTTTAAATAGAGTGTGTGTCTTAGCTTA
>NW_010119928.1:0-892 GCF_000699245.1 Pterocles gutturalis | reverse complement strand
TCCTCCAGATACTGTGCTGCATATAGTGACGTGCTTGGCATTCCTTTAAGTTTTGTGAATTGCTGCAAAAAAAAGCTCCTTTCTAATTTTTTTCCTCCCTTCTTTTTCTTAAAGCTGTGCCTTGCCTGCAGCCCTGCCCCTGGGCTCTGGTCAGCTGCCGCATGGTGCCATCCAGCCACCTATGGAATGATGTGCCAGGGAGGAAACACATGTGAGGGTTTGGGTTTGGTTTTTTTACTGCCCAAAAGCAAGTTTTCAACACAAGAAATAATGTATTATTTTAGCTCTGTGTCCCGTTTCTGTCCCCTGAGGCTCTTAAGGGGTGACACAGATTGGAGATGCACCGCTGCAGGGAAGATCATGCTAGAAGTGGTATCTCATGTTTTATTCCATACATATATTATTTTTTTTTTTTAGCTTTTCATTTACCCCTCCCTCAAGAGGAGTTAAAAAAAACCACAACCAAACCCAAACAGCAAGAGCTTTGTTTTTGTTTCCATGGGAATTCTGCAAAAGGGGAAGCGTGTGAAAGAAAATGGAAATATTCTGGCCAAATCTGACAAGATTTGGATCCTGAGCAGCCCCTGAGGTCCTGCTGTCCCCTGGCCGTGCAGGCAGGGAGGTCTGGGATGGGGCTGCTGCTGTGTCATGGAGAGCATTACTGGGCTGTGGAGCTGTGCCAGAAAAAGCAATTTGGGTGGGAGAAGATATGACTACAACTCCCAGGAGGCACCGTGGCCAAGTCAAGCCGTCACATTTAAGTGCCTTTCATCAAAACTTCCTTGCCTGCTTCTTTCGCCGAACTCAGGAAGACAACTGCAGTTCTTGAAGAGGGGAGGGGAAAAAAAAAGTACTTGACAATGTGATTTCTTCAAACACCCCCCCTCTCCCC
>NW_010119927.1:3359-5733 GCF_000699245.1 Pterocles gutturalis | reverse complement strand
CAACCTTCATGATTCTGTGATTCTATGAAGTTGGTTTAAAATAGTTTGAAGTATTTGACACAGCCCAGGGTTGTGTGCTGTGGTCCATGTTCACATCTATCTCAAGGACTTTGTGAAGACCAGAGCTGTTTCACACAAACGATCTCGACACCATGGTCAGTGCTGAGCATCATTGGAAGCTGCAGATGATTCCTCCTTTAGTATTTTCCAAATTCTGTTTACGGCAATTAATACATATTCCCTGTGTGCCTTCTCCGTATGTTTTCTACGTGTTTGAATGTGTTGACATTCAGCTGCTCAAATTGATGCGGTAATTATGTATTTCACTAGTTTAAACGACTTCATCATTCAGCACTGGAAGATTATTTACTGTCTTTAACTGAAGATTAATTTTTTTCAGTTCAGTATTTTAGTAACATTCTGATGCAGCAGAGAACATGTTGCAGCTACCATTGTACATCCAGTGTAATCAGAATTCTTGGTCATATCCAATGCTGCTGCTATTTCTGGATAAATACAGTCTTTATGATGCACTCGTACATTTAAACCCTCAGTTTGATCGTAGATTTTTATAATTTCATGCTGCTATTTAAGTCTTTTCATCAATTGAAGCAATGAATACTCTCTCTAGAGTTCTGCAACCAGTGATACTGTTTTTTCATCTTCCCATCACTGAGTTTTTCATCCTAAATATGTGTAAATTGTGACAGAAGAGATTTGTTTAGGGATACATGTCGTGCTGTCTGAAATGTATCATTAAATAAATTTTGTAGCTGAAGTAGTTTTGATTTAGCAAAATGCAAACTATCAGAGTTTACTCTGAAAGCAATTTAATATAAAGAGATTAATTTCGCAACTGATTTTTTTATGCATTATTCCAAATAGTCTTTTTCAGCTCCTGCAAACTAATAATTTGTGTAAAAATAAGACATTTCGGCTTAAAAAAGGAACTGTGTACGAGAAATTATCCACAAGAAGAGAGAAAAATATTGATGGTAGTGACACCACGTGCTGCATACTCGATAGTTGGCTTTTTTTTTTCCCCTGTTTTGCCTTTGTAGGATTTTTCCTGGGTTAATGGTGGGTATTTTTTAGCTCTTTTGTCCAGTGTGGGTAGCGCTGCCCAGAATCAGGTCTTATATTTCCTTTTGTTGCATTCGAGGCTCTGTCTCTGTTTGAAAGAATGTATTAATTTTACTGTAGCATCTTTTTAAGTTTACAAAATAACGGCTCTAACTGGCATTTGTTCTTTTCTCAGGTGGTGAGGGATTACAATCTGCAGCTGTTTCTGCAGGAGAACTCCGTGTTTCACAAACCGCAGCCTTTCCAGTTCCAACCGAGTGACAGCGACACGGTAAGAACCCTGCTGAATTCCTTCATTTCTTTGTTCTTGCTCTATTTTTAAGAATATTGGTATAAATGGGTAAGAGAACAGTGCTCACTGGTATCTCAGTCTGGCTTAACCTCATCCTATATTTTTGGAAGAAAAGGAAAGTGGCCCAATTCCACCAGCTCTGCTTGCAGTAGGTAGGTAATTGTAACAAAAGCATCAAACAGGCTCGATGGCATCCACAGGAGAGCAGAATCTTTTCTTTGCTTCCAGATTGTCACTAACAGCCCTGTGTTTCTCTGCTTTCAGCATAATTCTTACTACATCTTGTTTGCTTTTGGTCGTGCTGGTGAGATTCTCATGAATACTCACTACTACTAGGCTACAACATGTGTGATGCTGTGCCACATAAAGTGTCCGTAGACCTCTAAATTACTCAGTATTTATACGTAAAAGAAGTTATTGATTTAGAAAGAATGCTGTTAAAACATTCAATTCTGAAATAATCTTAGAAAATATTACGTTGGTGCATGTGTTGCTTCCAAAGTCATCATTGATGGCATTCAAATTGATTAAATCAGAGTATGTAAATACATTCCCAAACAGCACTTTAATAAAAGTGGATTGTTGATGTCGCACCGCCATTACCAAAGTTATTTTAAGAAATAATAGTTTAACATAAGTCTAGATCTTTAAAAAATAAAAAAGCTTTTCATTACTTGAATTCATTAGTAAACTGGCTTGCATGGAAATGTCTTAATCTCCAACAGAGGTGATTAAATTAAAGAACTCTTAATAGACAGGTAAGAGTGAATTTTTCCAGGTGTACTGACATCTGTAACACAGTTTCCTTTGTCTTTCCATTTTAACACACTCTGGTTTTGATTTTTTTGTCTTCCAGCTCCTTTGTATAGAGCCAGTAATTTACATAAATTTCCCGATTGTTCTTAATACAGCGAGCAGAATCTTTCTAACTGTCTTTGCTCTGCCTTTCTAACCTGTGCTGCTGTGTGTTTTCATCCTTGCGCAATCTCCGCATCCAGA
>NW_010119927.1:0-3328 GCF_000699245.1 Pterocles gutturalis | reverse complement strand
GTTTTAACGCGTTTCAGCTGGTGGATATTGAGCCCGCGCCTGTCAGTGCTATGAGAATGACTATAGCAGAGGTATATGGGAGTATTTACCATCAGCTTTCGGTGTTTGTGTCGTTATCGGGTGTGCATGTGGCTCAGGGGTGCTGAATTTACACTCGTGTAGAGGTGGCAACAGAATGCATAATATATTAAAAAAAAAAAAACAAACCAAAACTTTTTCCACGATGGAAAGCAATTTCACTGGGTTATTTGTGAGAATCGGCTTCACACTTATCTTTCGCACTTGTACAGCGTTTGTAATTGATATTCAAATCTTTTGGGGGCATGAGTAAAAATTTCCCAGCTCTAGATAGCGATGTGTAGAATTGGTGACTCCTCGAACGTGAATGGAGGAAGAACAACTGGAGGCTATTAGCATGCGCTGATGAAATGCAGTCCCATTACTCATTTAATTTTATTTTTTTCCAGAGGGCTATCCCCATGTCAAATCCAACTGTAATTCACTTTTATTAAACTCCTCAACATTCAAAATTACATTATTTTTTGACGTGGCGCTTGTGTGGTCTGACGCCGCACATGTGCGCTGCTCGTACTGCTTCACTTTGGGAGCTTTCTCCAAAGCGATCGATGGGTTGTAGAATTACTTGGGCTGTAGAATTACTGCATTTTTTTCATTGCACTGTATTTTTGGAGCTTCTAGCTGCTTCTGCTAGAAATAATACAAAAATAAATGAATTATACAGCCTTCTTTATGATCCAGAGAATTATCCTCAGCTAACAGGGTCCTCGCTGGGCGATTCCAGGTTAAACATTCACCATTTTTAATCAACAAATACAAGACAATGAGAGCTTTTGCTCATTGAATTTGTCAGAAATTGTATATTTTTCTAAATAATCAAGCAACATTTAATTGAAGGGCAATTCTCAAGCGTTCTTTTGCCACATAGTCTCCTTGTAGATGACCTGCAGAGGTGATCAGTTGGCTTTTGGTTTTTTGTGGGTTATGCATGATGGTTTTCACACTGAAGACTGACACTGGAAGAAATACAAGTCGAGTGATTAAACATTATGACCTCTCTTCAGACTCAATGCCTGACTGTGTTCAAAGTTTGTGACCGGAGTCAAAACTTGACTGTGACTGGAGTCAAAGTTTGGAGCATTTAAGTATTACTGGGATGAAATTTTGAGTGTTGTAGGCAAGAAGAATTCCAAACAACGTGGATGTGGAACTGGAAAACTTGGAATGGTTTTGTAAATTCTGGCTTTACATCATTCATCTCAAAATTTTGGTTTGTGAGTGAGGAGCTGTTGCCGAAGAGCAACGCAGAATGGATTGCGGGGCAATCCTTGGGTCGGGTACACAACCCACAGCTCAATTTATTTTCAAAATACTCTCGATGTGCACAGTCAGAGCCTCCAAAAGAGACTGTTCCTAAGGAAGGGAGGTATGAAGTGGTTTTCTATCAATTTTCACGATTTTTTTTTCCCCAACATCCCACTGACACTGGCTGAAATGCAGACTCTTGAGTGTCCACAAAGAGAAGCCCATTACAAAATATTTTACGTCAACCAGCTATTTTTCCATTATCTAAAAAATTATTTTGAGCTTAACCTTATACATTTGTTCATGTTACTGAATTATTTAGATTGTTTCAGTGTCTTAGTTAATTTTGACTGATAGAAATTCATATTTTCAGAAAATGAAGTTTTTTAAATTTTTTAAACCAAAAACTTATATTAAATATAAAAAATTTAAAAAATTATATTTCCTTAAGGAAATGGTTTATTTTAAAAGTATGCAGTAAGAAATCATTAATACATTCCCAACCAGCTTTAATCCTTTCAATAAATGAATTCACAAACCAGATTGAGCCTTTATGAACAGCAAGATGGAAAAAATAAAAAAAAAAACCTTTATCCTTACAAGAAACACCAGTCAGCACATGCTGACCTTACACAGAGACTGCTGCTATATCATCCAACATCCTCCCACGAGGCGAACGATATTTATTAAGTCTGCAGAAATCCATTGCGTTGAAAACATACTGTCCCCACGCTTCCCAGATAAGCCCTCGCCATAGGAACAGGGCAAACTAGGAAGGAAATTAGCCAGCTTTTCTCTGTTTCCTGTTTGCAAAAAGATTCTTTTTCCTTGAACTGCCTGTTATCATGTGAGAAAAGAAGCCAGACAGCAAAAATCATGTCCAGAGTACGGGAGGAGAACGGCAACAAAAAAGCTGATGCGTAATTTTTTTGAGGTCTTTTTCCTGTTTTTTAGCTACGTGTTGCCCAGGACTGTAGATTCCGCTGTACATTACTGATGCCATCATTTTCTTTGAGCACGCAAGTAAAAAATGTAGCCAGATCTTATTTGTATGACAGCTTATCAACATGAAAAAAAAAATATTTTTCTCACAGAAAAAAACCATCTCAATAAGATCGGTGGAAAATTTTGCGGTTTCACCCCTCGTTATTGGGATGTTTTAAGGACAGATTGTGAGAAGAAGGATGAATTTCACTTCGCTATCGTACACAGAATATCTTGAATTTCGGGGAAGCTTATATTAAGTTATATTATCTCAGTTATATAAGCTATGCCTACAGAAGGACATCATTCTTGCTTATGGCAAGACACATTTTCTCAGCTCTGCAAGCGCTGAGACATCTTCAGATAGATAGAAATTACTGTTTAAATGGGAATTTGGGGACTCAGTCGAGGGCTCTACTTTGTCAGACTTTAATTTTTAGATTTCTGTGCACAGAAGCATAGAACAGTTAGGGTTGGAAAGGACCTTCAAGATCATCGAGTTCCAACCCCCCTACATACAGAGACAGAGGTATTTACACATTTCAGCATTTACTATTGAATTTAGTTAAATATTTAAAATATATTTAAAACTTCTTTAGTGTTAAAGATGTTTCAATATTTTAAAAAACCTTGGTTTTCTAAATAACGTTATATTCCATATTTATAATTATGGAATATCAATATTTGATGTTTAATATAAATATTTAAAGACAAAAAAGTTAATAAAATACAAACTGCTAGTAAAAAATAATCCCTCGCCTAAGTAAGCCCAAACTAACAAGTTTGTCAAAGCTGTAAATTCTCTGTGTAGCTTGACATGTTTGGTGTGTGGCTGACATAAATAAAACTGATTTTACTTAAATCCCCCCACCCCAGTCATGGTTAAAATAAGGTCTGAGATACAATACTTACATTGAAGGCTGATACTGAAAGTTTAATTTGAAGAAAAGGGAAAGTCCCCACCCTAGAGTTACTGCTTCTCTTATCTTGGGTTGAATCACAGAATCACAGAATGTCAGAG
>NW_010119926.1:858-5189 GCF_000699245.1 Pterocles gutturalis | reverse complement strand
TGATGATGGGCTTCAAACTGTTCTCGTGCTGCTCTGAAAAGTTTTTGCTTAAATCTCACGTGTGGTTTTAACCCGCTTGGTCCTGGGAAGGAGAGTCCACCTTGTCCAGTCCACCTTGTCCCCACCATTGTGGGTAACAACGTCCTCAGCCCTGCTGCAGGACAATATTTCTGACTGGGAGCAAGGTTAAGAGAGTGGTTTGATTATTGTAGAAGCTGGAGGACTCAAGTTCACACCTGAAGGTAGTAATTAGCTTCCTTAATTGGTTCCTAACAGCTCCAGGCCTTGCTTTCTTGCTCAGCACTGGCTGTAGGTGCATGCAGAAATTTGCATTTGCAGAAATTTGTGTGTCTGGGCAGCCTCTCGGGTTGTTGCTGCTGGAAGCAGAGCCCAGGTGTAGGATGGGAGGCTCTCAGTCTTCATTCCCCCTTGGCCATGTCCTGCCAGCCCTCCACTGGGAAAGGACAATTTGTCTCTTCTCCTTTCCTGTCCCAATTGTCTCAGCCCTCCTTCCCCATTCCCCCTTTATCCCCAAGAGCTTCCAGCGTTTCCCTCCCCTCTGGTGTCTTCCTCAGCCGCGGTTTCCTGCCGTCCAAGCGGAGGATGTGCCATGGGTCTGGGGTACGGTGTCCCATCACATCTCATCTCTCCGCTCTCCTCTGCGTCATTCGTTGTTCACTTGCTCAGCCGCTGCTGCTTGTTAAATGCAATTCTCCATTGGCAGCTGCAGTTACAAGGTCATGGATCTTGGACCAAGATCCTCAAAACCCCCAGGTTATCGGAGGTTTCCTTGCCGCACGTACCCTGCCTGTGTGTCCTGACGCTCTGTTTCTCCAGGAATGTCGGTATTTGCATGGAGAGTTTCAAGGACCTGCTTGTGGACACAACGGTCCCTACGCGCCCAATGTCCTCTTCTGGTGCTGCATCCTCTTCTTCTCCACCTTTGTGCTGTCGAGCTTATTGAAGAAGTTTCAAACCAGCCGTTACTTCCCAACCAGAGTAGGTAGAAGATGGTGGCCGGCAGCAGTCTCCACCCTCATGTCCCAGAGTGGCTTTCCCGGAGCACTGAGCAGGATTTGCCACCGCTGGGCCAAGCTGGGAAATGTTGACCTTGCAGGCCAAGCTCCCCATCGGCTTGGCTGGTCCTCACTCGTTTCCATGAGCGCAGAACGTTCGGAGCATTTCCCACCTGCCTTGTGACCTGCCCTGGAGCAATTTTTTGCTCAGGCAGTGGGAAATCAGGTTTTCCAAAGTTATTTTTTTTCACCTCCTGTGCATTGTGTGCTCAAGGGGAGAGTTGATCCAAATGAGGAGCTGCCATAGGAAAAGTCACAATTTCTTCCTTGGGAAGAACAGGTGATGCCCCAGGGCCTCATTCCCATTTCAGCTGTGAGTGTGGCTGGAGTGGCAGACATCTGCTTCCTTATTTTTTAATTTATTTTTTTTAAAAGGTTGGAATTACAACAATCCTTTTCCACCCATTAAACTTTTTTTAGTTGTCTGATGCCACAGGGACACACACAGCACCAGTATCTAGCCAAGGGATTTGGCTGTGTGTCCTCCAAGGGGTGGGATTTTGTTAACCAACCTCAATGTTGTTGATGTCCCCAACTTTTCCATCTCGTGTCACGGCCTCGATTGTGATCCCTCTTTCAGCTCTGGTTTCTTGCCCCAGGTGCGGTCCACAGTCAGTGACTTTGCTGTTTTCCTCACCATCGTCATCCTGGTGCTCATTGACTTGATGGTTGGGATCCCGTCGCCCAAGCTCCACGTCCCCCATATGTTCAAGGTAACGGCGTGTTCCAGCCCTTGGGGATGCCACAAGGTGACACTGGGGCAGGACAGGGCTGAGACTGGAGGAGATGCTGGTGGTGTGACCATCTCCTCGTCCACCTCAGAGTGCATTGTTTCCTTCTGGAAATGAGAAGACAGCCCCAAAGCTAGATACCTACAGGAGAGGTATCTATAGATGCTTGCAGAGAGGACACAGGCACTGCTGAGCCCCAGGACAACACGGAGCCCGGTCTGGGAGATGCTCGGACACAGGGATGGAGAGGAGAATCCAAACCAGTGATCGGGGGGCTGGGCTGGGAGATGATGCTGATGTGTGGGCTTTGGGCTTTGTTGCAGCCCACCAGAGATGACCGCGGGTGGTTCGTCAGCCCCATAGGACCCAACCCTTGGTGGACGGTGTTGGCTGCGCTCATACCAGCTCTGCTCTGCACCATCTTGATATTCATGGACCAGCAGATCACCGCCGTTATCGTGAACAGGAAGGAGCACAGGCTGAAGGTAAGGGGCTGCCAGAGACGACCCCATCCCCAGTCTGCTCCGGGCTGCACGTATGGGGAGAAGCTTCTCTTCCAGATGGGTGTGGGGCAACGTCAGTCTGCGTGGCAGGATGCTCTCCTGGATCAATGCTGACAGGGGAACTCAGATGAACAATCTTTTGGAGCAGCAAATTAATCTTAGAGCAGTGTAGAAGCGCATTTTTGTTTGAGAATGTCAGCAGCAGCTGGGGGAATGAGTCGTTTGATGTGCTGCCAGGGATAACGCAGAGTCACATTGTACTTGCAAGTGGCAGAAATTTCTTTATGAATGAAAAAAAATAGTAAATTTTTCTTTTTTTTTTTGGAGAAGTAGATATCGCACAAACTCTCCAAATCCACTTTGTCTGAACTCCTGCCAGATTTTCATGCAAAGTGTTTGTACAAGGACTGGATCCAACCTTATTGGCTCCCAGTTCTTGTTTTAAATCTTCAAGAAGTTGATTTGGGCTCAAGTAGGGTTTGAGTCTGACTTGCGACGTTGTCCTTGATCTTGTGCTGCGGGGTGCTCTCGTTTCTCATTTTGCTTCCCACAGAAAGGCTGCGGGTACCACCTGGACCTTTTCATGGTGGCTGTGATGCTGGCGGTGTGCTCTGTGATGGGGCTTCCCTGGTTCGTGGCTGCCACCGTCCTGTCCATCACCCACGTCAACAGCCTCAAAGTGGAGTCTGCCTGCTTGGCTCCAGGAGAGCAGCCCAAATTTCTGGGGATACGAGAGCAAAGACTCACCGGCCTGATGACCTTTCTGCTCATGGGATGCTCTGTCTTCTTAACTTCGGTGTTAAAGGTAAGAGGGAAACGCAAGACACCCAACAACTGCCATGAGCTCTTGGAGGTTATACGAAACAGTCGCCTCTCCCCATGCCTGAGTAGTTGTGGGGTGGAGGAGGAGGCGATCCCAGGCCTTGGGGCTTGACCCAGGGTGGGAACCAGCCTCGGTGCCTTGTTCCAGCCCATCAGACCCCGTCTGGTGTGCTCAAGGCACGTGAGAAACACGACGACTTTAATTTTTAGATGTCTTTCAGGCCCCCCCCGTGGTTTTGGGTTAACATTAAGCATATTTAAACCGATACCTCTGCTCCCTTTCAAACAGGTAGCACTTGATCGGTTGCAATTTGCTCACCCGAGTGCCTCTGAACAGCCGTTCCCAGCAGCTAAACACACTGAAGTCATCCCCATGGGCTTCCTCACACATTCCTCCCACGACATAATCTCATCTCTAGGCTGAAAGAAGGCATGACGCTCTTGTGTGTTGCCGCAAGAATCTGTAGAAATGTTTTTTCTACCGTCACAGAACGTGGCGTATGGTAGCATGGGTGAAATCACCCATTTTCCTCCAGCCTTTCTGGAAAATAGGATTATTCTGACAAAACATAACTCAAAAGTTCAGCCTAAAGCAGAGCATTAACTCACTCACACGCACAAAATCTCTGACGGTTAAAATCCGACACGTCTCTAACCCTGTGGGAACTTCAGGCAGTTTTGGGCAGAGCCTGGAGTGATAATACTGAAAATGCATTTAAAAACCTCAATTCTTGCATTCTTTTTTCAGGTCATACCAATGCCTGTGCTTTATGGCGTCTTTCTCTACATGGGCGTGTCGTCGCTCAAAGGACTTCAGGTACGGACATTTTCATGGCGTGCAGAGTGTCGGCTCCCTGCTATTGCATCTCTGTAGAAGCAAGAAAAAAAGCAGTGGTATGGGAAAAACCTCTCGGAGAGCAAGCGATGAAAATATTTTGTGTAAGGGGAAGATTGGTGGAGGCACAGGAGGTCTGTAGGGCCGGGGGGGACCAGGCGAGTCACAGGTTGGGGCAGGTCAGTGCGTGGTTACATGAAAATGGGGGAATTCAAAGAGAAGGTGACTTCTGCCACTGGTGGAAATCCTCGCTGGGCGATTCGGTGGGCCAAGAAATGCTAATAAGAGAATAACGTGGAATGATTACGACTCAGTGGGCCCCTCTCATGGGCACGTTGGTTTCTAGATGGGGCGAAGGGAAAAG
>NW_010119926.1:0-465 GCF_000699245.1 Pterocles gutturalis | reverse complement strand
GCGGGACGTTTGCAGTGTCAGAGCGAGCCGAAGCATCGTCTCTGACCTCACCGCATCTTCCCTCTTCTTTGTGAAGGTTTTGGCTCTCGTTTTTGTCCGGAAAGTGATGGATTTCTGCTTCTCGAAGCGGGAGCTCAGCTTTCTGGATGACCTTATGCCAGAAAGCAAGAAGAAGAAGTTGGACGATGCCAAAAATGAAGCCAAAGAAGAGGAGGTAAAGCTTGACGGGTGCTCGGGGCTGGGCATCTCCCATCTCATCACAGCTTGTCTTTAAATGTTGTTGGAAGATGTTGGGGGTTGGATCTTTGAGGTCCCTTCCAACCCAGACCATTCCATGACTCTATATGATCAGAACGGTGCTCGGGGAAGTTCCCAGTGTCCGCCGTGTCCCTCCATTTTGGGCAGGGGTTGGATTTATTCCCACTTCCGCACCCCAAAACGCCCATTTTTTGCTCCCCGTAGGTC
>NW_010119925.1:0-13170 GCF_000699245.1 Pterocles gutturalis | reverse complement strand
CTCTAACATTCTGTGATTCTGTGATTGCTCTTCTAAATGTAGAATGGGTGATTGCTGGCTGTATTAAAGGGATTGTTGAACCAGAGAAGGTGGAAACTAGATATAACTGTGAATGTTATCTAGCTCATAGGTACTACTACATATTATTAAAATTAGCTAGATTTTTGTACTAGTAGTGCAGAGTAGAAGGCTGGAATAGAGCCATAGCAAAGTGTTCCGTAAGGCTCCTGAACACCTCTTGCTGCAAACTATGTCTAGAAGACTAAGAGGCGCCTATGGCATGTTAAACCATTCAGAGGGCTTTAACTACTTCAAGACTACAAAATGCCATATGATATGAGAGTGCAGCATTTCCCATACAGTAATTGCCATTTGGTATTACTAGTGACTTGTACTATTGACTTTAATCAACCTGAGCTGTATGTTTGGGGTTTTTTGTAGGAGATACGAAGGAGATTTGGGAAGATGATTCTCTAGAGCAAAAGAAAACTGAATATGTGAGAACAAATATTTCTGAGAACTACGCAGAAATAGTATCACTGAAGGAAAGAACTGAAACCTTGGAGGGTCAACTAGCTGCACTTGAAGAGCAATGCAGAAGAGAAAAAACCGAAAAAGAAGAGTTAAGTGGGCAGATAACAAACTTGAATCTCAAGCTGTCTGCTTCTGAAGAAAGGGCTTCACACTTAAGCGAAGAACTTCGTCAATGTCGAGCTGACTATCAGGAGATTGTTTCTGAATTGAACAAACAGAAAACTATAAACAGGGAACAAGAAGAAAAAAATATTCAGCTAAATAATGAAGTAGAAGGTGCCAAACAAAATATAATTGATAAAGTGTCACAAATTAAAGCAATGCAGTCCAAAGTAGATGAGTTGTATAAATGTCACTTAGAGTCTTATGCTATGGATATTGATTTAGTTAATGTAGAGGATTCCTTAGACTCTCAAAAAGATGAACCAGAGAGCGCTCATATGAGTCCTGTATGCGTGCAGTCCCAAACTGCTTCTACAGCATATCTGAGACAGGAGAGCTCCTTTCACTGCAGTATTGAAAGTATTTGGGAAGAATGCAAAAATACTATTAAGGCTTCTTCACAAAAAAGCCAGCAGATTCAAGAACTACGTCAACAAGTTGAAAACTTAAAGAAGAGACTTGATGATGCTGAGAATTATAACAGTCAACTAAAAATGAAATTAAATGAGAGTGCGAATCAAGATCATCAGTCCATAAAGGACAAAGACCTTATGAATCAGTTACAAGAGCAAATCCAGAAGAAAACCCAGGATTTTGAAAAACGGGCTGCAGAAGATCACAGAGTAATTGCACAATTTGAGGAGGAAGTTACCACCTACCAGCAAAAAATAAGAGAGCTTGAAGGCCTCTTGGAGCATTTTAGAGCTAAAGATGACAGCATAACAAAGTTAGAAGAAGCAGTTAAAGAAAAAGAATCTATTGTTTTAAATCTAGAAAGTAATATGGCAGCTCTGCAAGAGAAATGCGCTAATTCAGACAGAAAACTGAAAGAATTAAATGATCAAGAAGCAAATCTGAAGGAGGAAGTGGTGCAGTTGATGAACAGCCTGGAGGATATGAAAAACTCTCTTCAGGAAAAGGAGAAAAATGAGGATGAGCAAAGAAAATCTATAGAATTGTAAGTAAAAAACAAGATAACTCGCAGCCTTTTGAGAACAGACTTGAGTTAAAACTACCTTCTGGGAACATCAGTTTATTTTTACATAATACATTTGCATGTTTATCAACTTTATTAACCAAACTGCTTCTTTAAGAAGTTTTAATACACTACTTCAATTTTATATTTGCGCATTCTGCTGGCTATGTTTTCCCCTCATGTTTCTCTATTCTTTCAAAAATATAGATCTAAATCTTGTGGAACTATTGTAGGGGGAAAGAGGAGAGTGCAAGGAAATTATCTGGGGATTTCTGAAAGTTTTATCGTGTGTACCCTTTCTGGAGGAAATAACATATTTTAATGTTATAACCTGGAACTTGTATAAAAGCAGGCAACATTTTCTTTGGAAAGGACTGAATGCTACAAAGGAAAAGAAGAAAGAGGAGAAAAAAAAAAAAAAGCCTAGGAAGTAAAAGCCTAGGAAGTAAACAGTAAATAGCTGGTTTTGGTAATAGCTGTTCTAAGTGAACAAAGTCTCTTATAAGAATTTAAAGGAATAATGAGTGTAGGAGGGTAGAACTTCCCCCAGTCCCCTCTACTTCTTAATCTTTAAGAAATAAGAGATTAAATGTATCTGAGAGATTATATTTGTTATATGATAAGGAAACTGCAGTCATGTAAAAATAGCTTTAAGATGCCATGTAGCCCTTCTCCTGACTAGCATTACATAGTGCAATATCTGTGGGTACCTGCATATACTCTGAAGTACAATTTAGCATGAAGGTCTGGGAAACCCCAACCCTGTGCTTGTAAAGCTTTGAAAGGTTTTCCTTTTGTGAGGCTTTGTTTTGTATTGGCAACTACAGAATCTAAAAAACCCTTCTATTAGTTAAAAATCCAAGATGTCGTAGTGTAAATTTTTTAAAATAAATATGACCATTTAAAAATAAACCCATCAAACTTTTTAATTACTTTGTAGCAATTGTAACAGCAGTATTTGTTGCAGTGTTATTGTTTTTCCTATTTTCTTTTGATTTTTGTTTATGTTGATCCTTACAAGGTCTGGGATGTAGATATTTGGTTTAAATTTACTTGGTATTAACCTTTTCCCTTTTGTTACTTTGTAAGGACGCCTAATGATAAAAATAGTTTTGCTTAAAAAAAAAATAATTAAAAAAAAATGCCAGTGTTCAGAAGTGAATCTGAGCAGTTTGTTGCTTCAGGATAAGAGGCTGAAATCCAAAAGTAAGATTATAAAGCTTGTCATTGATCTGATAGATCTGAGATTCTATTAATGAATTAAACCAGCAGCCAAAAAGCCCAAGTTCATGTTTAAAAGCTGTTTCTTTGAGATGAGTAACACTCGTTTTATTCATGTCTCTTAATTTCTAACATAAGGCTACGTAAACATCTTTCTGAGACCTCTGCCATTGTAAAGAGTTTGAAAAAAGATTTGCAGAGGAAAGAGGAAGAACATTCAGTTTTGAAAGAGAAACTTTCTGATGCCAAGAAACAATTTCAGCAAGTGGAAAAAGAGGTTGGTAACCATATGCCAAACATTTCTTCTGCAAGTTTATGCTTGGGGTTCTGTTATCAAAATCTGTTTTCACAAATCTTAAGCTATGAATGTTAAAAGTGATTCATAACAAAGCTATTTTGAGTGATACATTTAAAGTAACAGTGAAACTTAAGTTACATTTGCCGTTGAAGCTGTAAACTAAAGACCAGATGTCAAAACACAGATTAGCACAGATATTGAAGGGGGAAAGTAAATTTTATTAATATACTGAGAAAAGGTTTGTGAAAACTGTGGCTAATCTGGTTATGGAGAAAGACTTTAGAATCTTTAGTAGCCTCAAAGCCTCAGACTTCAGACTTGTGCAAAATGCTGATCTCTGTGAGGAAAAGCTGGATCCATCTGAAAAAGAAAGCACTAACTTCTAGAGACTTTTTAAAATCTGAGCTATGTTTTCTATTAAAGTTGGGGAGAAGAAATGAAAAAAAAAATGAACAAAATATTGTTAATGTTTAGTTATCAAGCAATAGGACTTCTTAGAACCTCATGGGACATCACAGGAATTTGAAATCCAGAAGACTATTTCAAGAGTATGGGCTTGAAAGTTAAGCCTTAAGGTATTAATGTTTTTCCCAGCAGCCTAATATTTGAGGACCTTTTCCTACTCAACATTCAGTGTATAATCCTCTGTTTGAGAAATAGCAAAGAGTGGATTGTATCACATGTCAGAAAACATCCCTTTTTTTCTTTTTTTTAAAAAAAAAAAAAAAAACCAACTGCATTTGTAGTTTGATTAGGTTGTTTCCTGTTTGGTTTTTTTCCCTGCCAAATGTAATACTCTATTCTATGGTGATAATCCTTCCGTAGGAAGGATGTATGGTATAGTGCACTTCCAGCCCCTGAAATGTAGCTAAGATGCTTGCAAAAAATTCGTCTCTTAAGGTTGGTTATTTAGACAATGTACAGAGATTGTAAAAGGCTTATAGCTAAATGCTAACTTTGCTTGCTGTCCTTGTACATTGTTACAGGTGTGTGTAATGAAATCTCAGGAGAAATATCTGAGGAACAAAGTTAATGAACTTCACAAAATTAAAAACAAGTTGGGTGAAGAATTAGAGATCCAACAGTGCACAATCCTGCAACTTAAAAAGGTATTTTGTTTTTTTAAAATTTTACTTAATTTTTTAACTAGTCCATTGAGGCAAGTTTTCCAAGCAAGAGGAGAAAACTTACAGAAATTGGCGTAAAGACAAGAGTAGCCAGCTGAAATTAGTTTTAATGGATGAGTGAAAGATGTTTGAAGAACTCACTACAGGAGATTGTCAAATTGTTTTAAGTAGAATAATGTTGCTAGTAAATACTTAATACCTGCAGATACCCGGATCCCGATTAGTGAGACTTAGATATGTTAGTAGTAATATCTTCCTCTAAACATTTTTTTTTAAATCAGCTTGAATGCTCCTTTACACTATATGAAAAACTTATTTATTCTGGACTGTGTGTCTTAAATACTTTATTCATTACTTGTTAAAGCTCAGAATTAAAAGCTACTCATTTCTAGCATGCGTAAATTTGTTTCTTTCAACCCTCTTTCATTAGTTTGCTTTCAATGTGATATTTAGGAGCAGTTTAATAATGACAAGCTGGAAGAAATCTCCAAACAGTATGAGGAAGCACGTAAAGGTCAGAAAAAGCCATTATTGTTCCATTCTTTTAGCATAGAATGGCAACATAGTGAGATGTCATCTTGTTAACAAATTTGGAGAGTCTTGTATAGTTATATTTTTAAATACTGAGGAACTCAACCTGGATACTAAACTGTTACGGTCAGGAAGAAATTTTTACTGAATCATTATTAGCAGGTATGTTTGAAAGCAAAGAAACAGTCTCAGAATAAGAAACACAAGCCTCAGAGAACGTGTGGATTTGCTGTATAAGTGTTAACTTATTAAATGTTGGTACTTATTTGCCATTTAGCTGGCTGTTTTAACAAAATCAAACATTGAAACATGAACTAGCACAATAACAGTTTCTGCATGTTTGATAAACATTTAACATTTGAACAATGGTTAGTTTCTCATATAATACAAGCCATAACCTGACTGATGTTAACACTGAAATGCTCACATAAATCAAGTTGATGAGAATCACTTAAGAATTTTGGATTTTGGTAGTTCAGTAGAGATGCTCTATTTCTTTCTTAATAGATATTTTGATTTTGGGGAATGGGGAAACAACTTGTAATGAAGACACTTCGGGACAAAATGGTGGAACCTAGGAGGGGGCTCATCTGTAATTTTAATTTCAAATTTTCAGATCTGTGTGCAAAGGAAAAAATAATTGAAGATATGCGGATGACACTAGAAGAACAAGAGAAGACTCAGACTGAACAAGACCAAGTGCTTGAAGCTAAATTAGAAGAGATCAACAGATTAGTTTTGGGTAATCTCTTAATGGAAATGGAGCAGGGAGGCAAAATTGTTTTGGATGTATTGTGATAGCTGTTCATAATCTCTGGTTTTATTTGTTGACTGTTATGCTGGCGTTAATTTTATGTACTACAAAGCAAACTTTTAACAGTTGAAGGCTTCTGTTGTCCCTTTGTGGTCACAGCTGATAAATCCAAGTAACTTTAGTAGAAGGATCTGAATGTGGTCAAATATGTATTTTAAACTATACATTATGTAACCTCATTTTGTGTGCTGACTAGAACTGGAAGCATGGAAGCAGAAATATAGAGAGCTGAATAACCAGAGCGATAGTGACTGGCAGGAAAAGAGGAGCAAAAATGAAGAGGAAAACATAAATGAAAATGAAGAACTAATAAAACTGCAAAAAGAACTGAAGGTAAAATATGGTGATGTAATTCATACTGTTTTAAAGCCATAACTTTCATTTAGGAATCTAAATATTTTTGTGTCACTGTCTCCAAGAGCTAGGGCATGATATGGCAAGTTGTTACAATGGTAAAGGAAACGTCTGAAAGTTGCAGTGCGCCAGTACAGCGAAGTCTGGATGCAGTGTCTTTGTAATATACAGCATCACTGATGCCCCGTCATTGAGTGCACCCTTCACTGCGTTATATCACCATGGGCTGGGCCCCTTTTTACAGTTGTCTTAATCAATCCAACTCTGGATATCCATTCTGAACCTCTTTCCTGTCAGTTGCTTAGGCAACTGAATTAAATTCTTTCAAGATTTTGTGCTTGCTCTGTGACCTGTAAGCCCTTCCTGTTAGGCTGAGTATTTACCTCTAATTCTTGGATTAGAAAGCAGCTTTTCAGGTGCCTTCTATCTTATGTGGGAGAATGTCTGACAAGAGGTTTGGTTGTGATAGAAAAGGAGGTAATGTTGCTGTGGATTTAAGTGATGTTCTTAGGTATGCACTCTCTCTGCCTTCCATTCAAATTTTACAGCATTCTTTGCCTTTCAGTCTTGAAGCAGAAACAAGTTTTCTAACATGCCCTATAAGGCAACATAAAAGATTGGGAATTTGTAAGTTAAAAGGGTCTCTTTGCCATTACTTTTGGTGTAAATTTTATAGTGTTTGTGATTTATCCAGAACATTTGTTAGAGGAAAGAAATTCTAATTCAGACTGGCATGTCTTCATGGAATGGAAGTGCTGAAAATTGCTAATTTTTTTCCACAGAGAGGAACAAATGAGAATGTATTACTTGCCCTTGGGAATATGCTGGAGTAAAAAACTGTGCTAGTATTTCTGTTATCTTTTCAAAATTAATCCATTTAATGGTAATCTGGATTTTAAGAAGCTTTTTTTTTTTGCTTGATCTCTACCTATGATTTTATTTCTGGTTTCATTAAAACAGGCAAATGAGGCAAAGTATCAAACTGATAGAAAGAAGTGGCTGGAGGAAAAAATGAGACTCATAAGTCAAGTAAAAGAAGCTGAAAGCCATCACAACAGAGAAATGAGAAAATTGGCAGAGGACAGGGAACGTCATGTAGAGCAACAATCAGAAATTGTAAGTGACTGGAGGTCTCAGTGGAGTCCTCTAGTGTAAGTATGTAGTACAGAGCAAATCTCCTGTCAAGTGTTAAGTGTGGGCGATTGTGGGTAGCTGGCCTTTATCAAAGTCCCTTCACCTTATCACATGGCAAAGCCTAGACGAGATTTTCTCAAAATGGAAAGGGAAGAATAGGATGGTCACAAAATGAAAAAAACTTAGTACCTTATGGAAGTTAACACGTCTGTTACTTTTTATCCTATCACCACCACAACCTCACTAAGAATTCTTCAAACTTCATCTTCTGTGTAAAACACCAATAAGTAACTTACACTTAAATAAATTGCTACTTTTCGAAGCTAAGAAAATATCATTTGAAAAACATGATTTGTTGCTTAGCTTTTCTAAAAAAAAATCCTATGAGGCTTTAGAATGATGAGAAAAAAACAAGCAGAATTTGACAAAAAAAGCTTCTTCCCAGATACAGAGTAAAAATACTTAGTCAAAATGCTAGTGGTTTTGCTTCCATATTGCTTTAAAAGGAGAGTGACTGATAGTTAATAACAAGGTGGATACCATGCCTGTTGACTGGACTGCATCAAGGTTGTAATTTCTTAAATATATGAAATTGTTATATACATCTGTACACTTGAAAACTATATTTGCATCTAGAAGTAATTAGCAACGACTTTCTGGATGTCCAGTTAGTACAGGAGGATGTTAGGGTCTTAGGGCTACTTTTACTTTGTCTGTGACTTTGCTTGCCTGAGTCTTGTTAGTAGTAAAATCACAAAGCGAGAAATGGTGTGATGGTCCTCACCAAACATTCTTATCAGAAAGTGTATAAAAATAGACACAGATTTTTCTAATTGAAGCATGGATTGCTTTTGTGTATTTGTAGTGAAATTAGTTCTATGTGAACTTTTTAAAGATCTACATAGACTCTCAAGTTTACTAAGGCCATAAAATAGTTTGGTTTTGCATAGTGAGTACTATCAGAACAGTTCAGATAGTGTGCAGAAGTAGTGTTCAGGTCTAACCTTTTTTTTCCCCATTTAGGAAAGACTTGCTGCACAGCTGGTAGAAAAGGACAGCAACCTTCAAAAGTGGCGTGAAGAAAGAGATAAATTAGTAGAAGCTTTGGAAGTACAGCTCAAGACTTTGGCTTCTAGCAGCATACAAAAAGATAAAGAAATAGCAGAACTGAAACAGGCTGCACTTAAGGATTTGGGAAAGGTCTTCTCTTTCTCCCTCTCTCTCAATCTCTCTTTCTTGTTCCTGTGTGATTACTTTTTTGTTGTTGTTCTCCATTAATTCTGGAAAATGCTATACTTGTTTTTTGCGTTTTGGCTCTATTTTTGTTCTTAAACACTGTCATATTGAAACCATTTGCAGCTAATTTTAAAAAAGCTTTGTTTTTTTTTGAAACTGAATTTGTAACAGTAATTGAAGTTTCAAAATATTTGTAGTTCAACTAAACAAGTCTATTTGATCCTTTCATGGCAAGGTTGGATGGGAAATCTGAGACAATTATTACATTTGCTGCCTTTTTCACAGCACCAAGGATTTAATGAGAGAAATACGAGATGAACTTCTTAACTCCACTTATGTAGAGCTAAATAAAAAATTTTGCATTGCATCTCGCCAGGCTGGTATATGACTTGGCTTTAAGTAGTGGCCACTCGTACATTAAATCAGTGGCTTTTTGTTGAATAGCTGACTGTTTTAGCGTGCAATTCTAAAACTGATGCTACCAAATAATTCTAATGACTCTCATTTATATGTTAATTTCTCTTGCCAATTGTACAGTTTTCGCAATTTTTGCTATGTTTATTAGGATAAAGAAACTGATGTAGAAGAACTAAGAAAACAGCTGGCTGAGAAAGATGACTTTATAAAGGAATTGAAACAACGCATTAACCATGCAAGTCTTCAGTCTTTGGCAGAAGTACCTTTACCTGAAGGAGAAGATAAGACAGAACAGTCTATAAACAAGGAGGTATGTTTGTTATATTTCTAGAAAGTATGTACTAAGGATATGTTGTTAACAACTTCTGTCTATTGTTTTCTCAGTATATATTTCAGCAACATTGGAAATCTCCCAAAAGTTGCTTTTTGTAGGTCTTCATACTTCTTCATTCTCTCTCCCACTTTCACGCTCACTCTCAGAAAAATAAGTACTTTTGTTGTTAGAATACCACCTTTCTATATATTATAGAACTTGTGTACCTGAGGGGAAAAAACTAGGTAACTAATCCAGGTTCTAGTGATTTGAAGACATAATATTTGTAATGTCATCTCTGTTTGGTTATGCCAGTGTTAAGAGGATTTCGGCTCAAACAACTTCCTGATATCACCTATAGTCTGGTAGTAGTGGTTGTTCTGTAATTAGAGCTGCTAGCCCATATGGGGTTTCACAAGAACAAAATGGTATCTTGCATCCCATTTAAAACCAAACCAAAACAATATTTGAAGTTTATGCAAAGAAAATATCAACTTTGCATATTTCCTGAACAAAAATTAAAAGGCTTGCGACTGTAATGAAACTCCTGATTCTGACTGAACCCTTGTGTGCTACATAAACAGTATTTAATGTTCTGCTTAACTGAATTAATGCTATGTGGGTCCATTGCTAGTTAATAATGAACAGGGCTGAACATTTATTTCCTAGCAGTCCCTCCCCTGGCTGCTAGATGATGTGATTCTCCTCTTGTTGCAAAACTGGACTGAATGCCAAAATGTATGTCTTCATCTCTTTCCTGTCAACTGCCAAATAAGACTGTCTAGCTAGTTTATTGCCACTTCATCAGTTCAGCTAGTGACATATAGATGATTCTTGTGACCTATGAAGGAGGACAGAATAGCTCTCAGAAGGGTTACTGCTTTATACAGCTCTAATAGCAGCTAAGAGAGCACCATAAAAGTAGTTACTTTTGCTATAAAATTAGTTATAGAGAAGAATTGTTGTGAACTGTTGGTGCTGAAGTATTTACCTCAAGCCAGTAGCAACAATACTTGTATACAAGTTAATACAATATCAGTAAGGAGAGACTGCTAACAGGATGTCCTGGTTTTGGCTGGGACAGAGTTAGCTTTCTTCATAGTAGCTAGTGTAAGGCAGAATGCAGGGCTATCATGTGAGAAACTGTTATGGTGGTGTTGAAGTAAATGGGGTAAAGTTCTGGGGTGAAGTCAGATAATTCCCAGGAAAGACATAGTGGAGATAAAGAAAAACTAAAGTGATTAAGGTGGTATGTGTCTCCTGCCTTGAGAGGAGAGGCTAAGAAGCTGGCGCACTGATTAGGAGATTAAGGCCACCAGAGGGTTATGGGGCTGGGACTTAACAAGATCATGGTTGCAGTGGGTAAACAGAAGGCAGAACTGTCTTTCCTGAAGTCCAGTAAGAACTGGGCAGCACTTGCTGAAACTAATAGGAGATAATTTTTAAACAGTTAAAATAACATAATCCTATATGAAGCAGCTAGTGATCTTCTAGAGGTGGTGAAAACAGGTACTGTCAGCAGCTATTATTAAAATTTGCAGTAGAAATCCATAAATGTATTTGTAATTAGATACTGTGTGGATTAGGCAGAGGTGTACTCTGACACTTCTAAAACAACAGCTGAGAGTGCTGGGAGAGTATGGAGTGAACAGATGACAAGGTGTCCAGGATCATACATGTTGTACCGGAATAGCATCTCCTTTTGCCCCTCTTGGAGGCAAATATTGAACTAGATGGACTGTTGCTGAGACCTAGCAGGCCACATCTTGTGATCGTATTGTGAATAGAAGTTACTGACTTAAACTTTTGTTCTCTTTCAGCCCAGGTGTTCATTAGCCATTTGCACTTGAGCTTTTATATTGTAACTTCAGAAAAATAAAAATATTTTAAATTTATGTATTTATAAATATTAATATATTTCATATTTATCTGTATTTATAGTCTAGCATAGTCTTTACCCATTTTAAATATTTACAGTTTATGGAAAACCAAGCAAGACTAATCCTATAGTTGGACAAAGTATTCCACTAAGATATGATGAAATTAAAGAAAATTATTCATTATCTCGATGTCCTAGCAGTGCCGTTTCATTAAGTGAGATTGGTATAAAACCTTAAATTTTCAAATTTAATTCAGGTGTACGGATTTTGCTAAATGCAGAATAGGGAAGAAAGTGTGTCCTGTTGCTTAAAGAATTCTAAAGTTTCATTCTGCAAGTCCCTTGGTGACCAGGTCACTTGATTTAGTGGCTTTTGGTAAAAATAAAAGCTGTATAACATAGTCATGTGAATAATCATATCTGACTTCAACTGTGTGCTCTTGAAAACTTATCTCTCACCGATGCTTATGAAGTGACTGATGATTAGATAAGTCACTTGAAAAAAAAAAATAAACCCTTTTAAATGGATGAGCAATAGCAGGGCAAATGGGATTTCCTTTTCTTCCACTGCAGGATTCCTGTGTGTAGCTTTGTTAGCTAATGACACTACCCATTATTATGTAACTTTTTGATTGGTAACTCTTTCATGAAGTAGCAGTTGTAAAGAAAAATGTTTCTATTAGCCAGCTCCGTTCTTGGCAATGCAACAGTGCTTGTATTCCCACTCAGAATACCAGCAGACCCGGTTGAAGAAGGTGACTGACTACCTTTGGGCTTTCCATGAACTCTGGTCTTTTTCCTTTTAAGAGGAGGAAGGTATACTTCAGGGTGAGCCAGCCTAAGAAGCAACAGTAGCTAGGCAATTTGGGAGTAACAGCCAGCTGCCATTTCTTACCACCAACAACTCCAGCAACCTGTTATTGTCATCCATGTTTCATTCAAACCGCTGCTGAATTCATTTTTGTATGCTAGCCAACAGCTGAACTACTGCCACAGAGATTCAGGAGCCAGGGAGACCACAGCTCTGACTTTTTTGCTCGTTTTGCCAAGAAAAACAGGGTGTCTGGATGGTGGACAGTGAGTGCTGCTGGGGAAGAAGAGTTGTGCAAACTGACCCCTCCATCCCACCCTCACTGTGCAGTTCTTGCGATTTGGCTGTAAGCAGGTACAAGACAAGGTCTTCAGCTTGCAGGCAGTAGTGCTGCATGAATGCCTGCTTTTCCTCCAGATAACAGTGACGTAGAAGTCTCTCATACGTTGACTTAGCTTGTAGCTTGCCAGTTGGGCCTTGTTACTTACACAATTAACTTCTCTAGTGCAGAAGAGAAAGAGAAAGCTCCCTAAAGATAAGCTACAGAAAGATTATACTCTTCTCTCAAAAGCTTCTATTACTGCCCTGTTCTTAAGAAGCAGTAGAATTAAGATGAAAAGATCATGTCAATTCTACTACTGTTAGCTGTGAAAACTTTGCATAGCTGTTACTGCCCTTGAGGAAAATGACTTGGAAACAATGTATCAGGCTGAGTTCAGCAAGGAAAAGTGGGTTCTGTTATCGTAATGCAGAAATGTTAACTTTTTAAAATTTAACAAAAAAGTTTTAGAAAGTAAGAGTTAAACTCTGCTGTACTTGAAGTAGATTTCTTCACTTCTGTTGTAAGTGTTCTGAAACCTAACAGCTGGGAAATGAAATGCTTACTTTGCAATCTGCTGTGGAGTGATATGTAGTATAGTTTTTTAACTCACAGTTATTTTGAAACTTGTTTTCTTAAAATTTCCATATGTTTGCAGGACCATTCAGAAATTGTCCTTGACTCTTCTGAAGTGTCCACAGAAAATGGAAAAACTAGTTGTTTCCCAAAACCAGAGATGGAAATCCAGTTCACACCTCTGCAACCCAATAAGATGGAGGTGAAGCACCAGGGCAGCACCTTACCAGTTACAGTTAAAAAGCTCAGGCCAAGAAAGAAAAGGAAGTGTGAAGAGATGGATGAGGTATGACCTAGACCAACTGACAAAATATGTTGTGCAGTTTTTCAATGTATTACTGTGATCATTTGTTAAATTCCTATCTTTATCTTCTGATTCTCACTGAGATCCTAAGGATATATCTAGGGTATATTTAAACCTCTTCCCCACTGCAAGTGGTGGGGTAGTGAGATGGATTGTGAACTGGC
>NW_010119924.1:0-40238 GCF_000699245.1 Pterocles gutturalis | reverse complement strand
GGATTTGGGGGGAGGAGGAGGCCGGTCTAGTACCGAGTATGGGAACTGGCCGTTACCGGCGCCGGGGGGCCGGCTGACCCGCTGGCTGACGTCTCTGCCCTCCCCCTGCCCTGGCTCTCCAGGTGCGTGGGTTCTAGAAGAAGGTGCGGTGCGTCCGCTGGGAGTTGGAAGGATGAAGGCCCCTGTCTGCAGTGATTCGTACACACAGTTCTCCAATATGCTCGTTTTCTGCTCACGTTCATTACGTTCATTAAACTTGGCATATACTTCATTCACCCCGGGCAAGGTGAACATGACTGCATGAAATGTTGGAAAGGGCAGGGTGGCATCAAGTCAGCACCCGCTCTTGTTACTCTCTGTTTCCCCTAACTGGTACTGAAATTTTTCCCCTTGTTAACAGTAACTGATAGAATTATTGTAATTTCTGAGAAATAGAAGGCCTCACTGTAGTTTACCAGATATTCTGTCAGATAGTTTCCAATTACTTTGAGCAAGTAGCTTGAACAAATTACATCATGAAGAAAACAAAGGGTCTTCTTTTAAATTCTTACTTGTTTTTTTAAATCCATTTTTCAAAATTACTCCTTACCACTGGAGCCTGTTTTCTTTCTTCAGTGCTTTACTAGGGGAAAGTATGCTTTTTTTACACCTGGTCTTACATTTTTTGATAGCTTATGGCTCACATGGTTCCCTGACTCTAATGCTGCATTTCATGTTCTGCAAGGAGATAACCTGTAACACTGCATCCCCTCAGTGTCTTCGTTTAGGTTCCCTTGAGTTTCAAAAGTGTTCAGAGGCCCATGTTGCAGCTGGAGTTTGTGTGCTTAGCTGTGTGCTCTACACTTAGGCACAGAGTCACTCAGTTAATTGTGCAAGCAGAGAATTCTGGTTTTCTCCTCTTTTTCTGCAGTCAGAAGTAGGCCTTGTACCTGTGGTCTAATTTCATCTGTGTAGCTTTTCACCTGATTATTCACTGCTTAATGATTGCTCTCTGTTTCATATAAAAATATCTGGAATTCCCAGAAGCTTTTATTATCTCTGCAAAAGCAGGACGTAATTGTCTGTGGTAGGATGAGTGACTTAATAGAATACTTTTCTGATACAAATGCTTAAAATTAAAAAAAAAAAAACATTCATGGCCCAGAACAACAGCAGATAGGAGTAAAAAAGCTCTGAAGTCTGTGTTCGGTGCCATCTTGTGAGCTAGCGTGGCACTGTGTGACTCCGTTTACTAGCTGGAGCAGGTGGCATAATGTAATTTAAAAAACTCTTGGGAAATACTGTTTAGATTTGTGAGGAGTTTTGAAGTGTATGGGTGAGAAGTAATATGTGTTTGCTAAGCAGAGTTGCTAAACCTGCTTTGGCGCAGTTCTTCCTTTCCTTTGCTTTCTATAAAGTAGGAAGGGAGGAAAAAAAGACCATGCAGGAATTTGTAACAAAGTGCAAATACTAACGCAAGGTACTCCTCTTTTTGCACCTGCGTGTTGAGATGTGAGTTTATTTGATACATAACACATTAGCCATTCCTGTTTATTTTTGCCATGTGGAAAATGAAAGTACTTGCTGCAAAAAATGAAAATTACACAAATGCAGATAGTGACTGAGATGTAATGTCCTTATCAACTATGTGAGGTATGTTTGAGGGAGCTTTCCGGTTTCTCCCTATCACCTTGAACAACATTTATGCTACTACAATTTCTCCGTCCTCTGCGCATCTGAACCATTGGCCAAGAAGAGTATTTGTTAAGTGAGACGTATTTAGGATTACAGTCTTGTCAGGACTCAAAAATAGCTGGACATACAGCTCTTAAAATAGTGCAGAGCATCAACAAAATACCTAGGTTAAAAAAGAAAACAAACCATTTTTTTACATCAACCTACAGTGCACTTTCTGTGGCTTGTTTTGCACCATTATACTCTGTGTTTCCCTAAATACCTGTGGCACTGTTTACAGTGCTTTCAGGAAAAGAGATTTTGGGAAATTCCATGAATTGCGGCTTGTGCTCAGCATTGGACTTTTGTATAGATGTTTAAGCATGTTGTTGTATGAGTTAAGTCCCAAAAGCCATAGCCAGGGAAGGCCTAGTTTGTACCACTGAGGGGCAATGCTAGCCCGTTACTGGGGGAGCAGGCGTTAGGAGGAATCATGCTGTTGACATTCGGTGGAGTTGGGGAAGTCAGTGCTTGGGACTGGCCATGGGAGAATGCCAGGGTGCCCAGACTTGGTGCCCAAAATCCTCCTTAGGCTGTTGCCCTCGTAAGTGAGCAGTAGGATCGCTCCTGTTGTGACCAAGAGCCACAGCGACTAGGTGTCCCTTTGTGTTCCCATCAGTTGGTGTGCTGGCTTTCCACCCAGCACATTTCTGTGTGGCGGTGGACTGTCCCTTGCTAAGTGGGAGTAGCTCACAGTTGAGCGAAGGAACCTGTTTGCTGCTTCTGGTGGAGGCTTGATGTGGAGGCGAACATGGGTGCAGCTGGCAGCTGCATATCAGGCGTTACTCCCTGGCACATGCAGGTGCTATCGTCGTGTTTAGCAGCAGACTTGGCCCCCGTGTGGAGTCCTTCCTGAAACAGTGAAAGGGGTTGTGTGGGACAGGGACTTCACTTATGCTGAGAAGTCAATAGAGCCAGTACCTGTGCAGAAAGAAGTACCAGCTGCTCCGGGCTCCAGCCTGAGGCATTTTTCCACAGCCCAACCAGGCAGAACATATGAAGCACCAGTGTTCAAGAGTAAACTCGTAACAGGGGCTCCTGCTCCTGCGCTGATCCTGAGTAATGGCTGTGCTTGTGCGTATCTTTGGCTTGGCTTTTGTTGTTGTAGTAGAAAATGCTTCATCTTTTTTCAGACGGGGCTCTGCTAGCTAGTGTGTCTTTGGTCATGTTTCCTCTCCTGTCTGCCTCCCTTTTGCAGGTTCAGTCTCTTACTCCTTCGTGTTTTCTTCTTGACCAATGTGCTTGCTGTTTCTGCAGCCTTGTTCTCTCTTAGACTTCGGTCATGATCTTGATGTTGCTTTGCCTCTCACTGAGGCATTGGGAAAATTGCATATTTGAAGAGGAGAGCCTTTTCATGGTTAGAAAAGGGAAAACTGTCTTCTAGATCCTGCTTGTGTTGTGATCTTGGCCATATATAACAGACTACTTGCCAACCATAATTTAGTTTGTCTAGACATAGTTGAGAAGCAGTATATAGTGTTTATGTGAGTTTTTAGTACTGCCAAAGCTGATTTATAAAAGTGAATATAGATTATCCTTATTTTAAAGGTGAAAGCAAATTGGTGAGTTACCATTTCATGGAAGGTCAGTGACAGAGATGGGATTTGTTTTCCCAGGTTTTTCTGAAGCTTGGTGCTGCAGTATGCCTTTATCTTTGAAACAAATCTGAGATCATACCTGTAGTTTTGAGGTTCTTAAGACTATTGTATTTATTAAATAAGTAATCCACCCTTTAGTGATAATTTTTTTACCTACTGTTCAATAAAATGTTGCGCTGAAGCAGATGGCCCTTGTTTCTGCAGTGGTGATTGCTGGCCTGGGTTAGTCCTCTGCCCTGCTTGTTCTGAGGCTCCACAAGAACTTGGAGCAGGCAGTGCAGGGACACACAGGAATGGCTGGAGGTTGGTGAGAGGAGGGATGGGGAACTGGATGAGAACACTGCCTCAGAGAAAAATGCCTGTGAATGTACAGACTTCTGGGCTTCTTGGTAGTGATTTCAGCAACACGTGTAACGATACAGTAGTCACTGGGGGATTTTTAGCAACTTTAATTTCTTTAATTTTCTGTTGATACTTCTGCAGGGGCAGTAATATGTTCAGGTATGCTCTGGGTCAGTCAGCATCATTACTCAGTAAAGGGATGTTTCAATAATACGGAAAGTAAAAGTCATTCAGAACTAACTTCATCTTTTGTATTTTGGCAGGTTTAAAAAAATGGCTGAGGATGGCAGTGATGAGACTATGTTTATTTGTAAGTATTAGAAAGGAAAATTATCTACTTCTCATGATGTGACTTATCTACCCAGAATGTTTGAAATTAAAGACTAGAATAGACTATGTTTTTATTTAGAAAAGTTGTCATGTAAAGGAAGCTCAAACAGCTTATGGAGGAGCAGAGAGAAGGTTCCTAATTTTAAGCATACACATTCTCTAGGTTTTGTTGGCAGACGCACAAAGAGACCTCTGAATGTGAGTTAGCAGAACAGCTTTTTCATGGTTGAAGTGAGTGAGATTGAAGGCCTAACATTCATCTGAGCTCTTCGTTTATACAGCCAGCTTTAGCAACCAGGGGTGTCCGTGGGGAACTGTGACCTCTAGCCTGAGTTGAAGATCTGCACCTCCGCAGGAGGAGGATACAGCCTCGTTATTCTATCTGGACAAGCCCAGTCTGAGATGCACTGACTGCCCTGGCAAATCTCACGCATGGCATTCACTGCGTTTTCTTGTGCCCCTGTGACTAGACCTGCAGTTCATGCGGCTTGGCTTTGTGGTCTGCCTTCCACTACGTAACCCCCTGTGCCAGACAGGGTTCCACGACCTGGGATCTCGACTAATGGGGTCACGGTGTGTGAAGAGAGGCTGCAGCAATGGTATACCCAGGGAGTGTGGTTGGCAGCGTCCCATGCTTAGTGGAGCTTGGTTAGTAGGTTTGTTTCCCAGTGGCATACTAGTCCTGCAGCCTCTCCTTTGTCACCAGCGTGGACATGCAGGATCTGGTGTTAACAGTGGAAAAAAGAGATGTCAAGTCTGTTTACCTACTTGTATGTTCAGAGGGGGCCCAGATATTGCAGATCCAACCTGGAAAGAGCAGAATGGAACATATGTCTTTGGTAGTATGGATCCACGGTCTTTTACCCCTGATGGCTTCACAGCTGCACGTTAGCCTTATGGCAACTATATCGGAAAGAAAGTTGCTCTTTTCCCTCCACCACAAGATTCACCAGGGTTCCTTTAAAAATAATGTTGACTCAATAGGTGTTCTTACTGAGTTGCAGATACCAGTGCTGAAGTTACCTTAATCTTCCCCTTCATAAAAAGGCCCTGTTGTATAGCAACAAGGATTGGGATGTGATACTGTTCCCTAATCGCACATTTAGAAGGTGTCGCACAACACAATCTTCCCCCTTGCCTTGGAAATTGTTTTCATTGTATTTCTTGTGCTCTCTGTAACTTTTTCTCATGGGACATGGGGACTGCTTATGTTCTGAAAAAGTGAGTTGTTGTAAATTATATTGTGCAGTGCCACAGTTAACATAATTGAATACGTATTTCATAAAAATAAGAGAGTTTTAGAATATGTTTTATAGAAGTCTGTGAATATGCTCCCTCCCAGGGTATTTCACCATTTATCCCATGCTTAGTTTTGTATTTCTCCTGTGGCTGTAATCTGTTGAAAGTGTCACATGTGGTGAGTGTAACAGCCTTGGGGAATGTCTGCTGTAAGACATCACTTAGATTTTGAGAGACATACTGCACAGCGTCAGTGTCATATTCACCTTGCTTTGATCATTCATCCGCAAAGGAGTGAGAGAAATGTGTAGCTTATTCCTCATGTAATTTTGGACAGTGCTGTCTGCATCTTGTTGAACCTGTGCAGTGTCTATCTTTGCAGAAGTGAGGGGTGCCTAGGCGCAGTCAAAAGATACGGGAGATTACTTAAATGCTTTGTTTTCTTCATCAGCAAAGCCAATTTTAAGAAGCTGTCGTTCTGGCTATTCCTTCCTGTATTCATTGGTTATGACAACCCTTTGTGGTTGATAATACAGTTCTTTTCAGCAGTCTGGTTTACACATTCCTCTGTGGCTCCTCCACCCTCTCTGGTTTTGGACATTTGTATTTAGCCCAGGTTATTTCAGTAATACTCAGTCCAGTGTGAGCTACAAGCATACCTAAGGGAGGTGGTGGTACAGTAAACAGTGCAGGACAGGGGGAGGCCACTTGCATATAGGCTTAGATTTGATGTGGATAGCACTTAGCTGCTGATCCTTTCCTCTTATACAGCTGTCTGGTGCTTTACAGCAAACTGAACTGGGAAATTCATTCAGCTGAAAAATAAACTGATGGGGAAAGCTGGTTGTTTTGTTCCTTGGTTCACCAGAAAGCAGGACAAACAGCTGTACAGGAAGCAGTGGCCAGGCTTGGGGGTTGCACGAGCTGATACTGCTGTTTGTCAGATGTATGTGGATTTTCACTGCTAAGCTGTTTTTGTTGCCAGAAGAAAGAATGACACGGAGCTGTGCATTATAGTTTGGGATCCCTTTTCCACATCTAAGAAGAAATCCTTTTGTTAATTCACTGGGACAAATACTGGGACGGAGGGGTTTTCAGTTAGATGTACAGAGTAGCTTTACCAGAGGGGACATATCCTGGAATAACACGGTTTTTGTCTTGTTCTCTTCCCAAACAAGGTGTAACCACCCTCTACTTTGCATCCTTACTAGGGTTACCTATTTGCCCTCGTGAGTGTGGAGCTTAGATGGAAATTGCACTATAGGAATATAACCCCTGTGCGATGATCTCTTCTTAAGCTGTGTCAGCAGCTGACCAGGCAGGGCAGTTTGACAGCTACTTTTCAGAGTAAAGCAATGTATGTGCATTTGAAATCCTGTTAAGCTGGCTTATTTTAGAAAGCCTCAAATTATCCTGGTCTGAAAATTGTTTCTTAGGAACCATTCAGTTCTGGGTAATTTACAACCACTTAAATTAAAAGTTAATTTAGGTAAGCTGACAGTGAATCAAGAAGTGGCCAAGGCGTATTGCACAGTGAGCTGACTTCTTTGGAAAGGCACCAGAAGGCATCTTGGAGGTATCTCTCCCTCCGCTGTGGGTGAGGAGCATGAGCGGGCCAGACATGGCTCTGGGTAGAGCTGGGCTCCTACAGCATGCTTGTGCCAGTTCTGCTACTGGTACTTGGCTTATGCCTTCTTTCACTAAAAACACCACGGTACCCAAGCTGTTTCTAAAAACCTGGGTTCTGGTGAAGGTAGTAATGTGGTTAGATTTATATGCTAGATATTGTGGCACTTTATCTGAAAAATAATGTCATCTTTAAGCAGAATATTTACTGTGGATGTAAGGCAATTATTTTGCTTGGAAAGAAAATATAGACCATTGTCTTCTGATAGTATTGATCGCAGTGTGTATTCTCTCACCCATGCAGGTGCTGGCTATCAAATTGATGTTTAATTATATGTATTTTTTTAAGCAATATAAATAAATAGCTGCCTTTATATATATGTATTTTTACTCGTGCTAGATTTTGTATTTGGCTCTTGAAAGAAGGAGGCAACTGTCTTACAAAAGTGTTTTCTATCAGCCTTCCTGTATGCTCTCTGCTTCCTTGCAGGGTGTGAGGACTGTGGGCAGTACCATGATTCAGAGTGTCCTGAACTGGGCCCAGTGGTGACAGTCAAAGACTCCTTTGTATTGAGCAGGGCAAGGTAAGGAACATTTGTGTTAGTTCTGACTAACCCAATGCTCAAGTTAATTCTTTAAAGCATATTTACTCTTTCATGGGTGTCACACTGACAGCTGAAAAGTGAAGTCCCAATCTGTGGAAAGCACATGGCCTTGATTAAATAGAAAAATTGATGCACACACTTAAGGACTCTACTGAATTGAAGCCAAAAAATAACTTGTTGCTCATCAGGACTTGGCTTCTTTGATAAGGTTTCTGGTAAAAAGTCAGATAGTGCTAGATGGGGTGATGACTTCTGTCTTGGTCAAGTACCTGTAACTTTTTCCCCTTCTCAGATGTACTGTATTAGTTTCAGAGAAGTGCATGAGAATTTCTCAGTTGTGTGAATGGTTGTGTCCTCCTGCTTGGTATAACCTCTGCAATTCCTCCCCTGAGAGGCAAAACAAGCTGTTCTTATTATTGTGTATCTTTATGAGTGATTAAGGGTAATGCTTCTGTCAGAAAACCTGTGACAGCACAGCAGAAACATTAATGCTTGCCAAAAGAAACAAATAGTCTACATCTAGTTGGAGAAAATTAACAGTGAGTAGCGATTTTTACAGAGAAAGGCAATCAGGCATTGTCAGCAAAATTCATATTAAGGTATAAAATGTAAGGCTAAGGAAAAGAAACAACTATTGTGAAGATGCAGTACAAATTCAAAAAGGGAAGAAAGTTCAAATGGCTTAATGTATTACACAGTGTGCTTAGGGTTTCCATATTTCTTCTTGGGAAGTCACAGACAGAAAACATGGGCATGTGGGCAGCAAGTCTGATGCATGCTTGCTATGTAGGCCATACTGTGGGTTCCCAGGATCATTTTGTAACAAGTACTGAGTGTGCTGTGTCTGCCACCCAGATGCTGTGACCCCTTTCTGCCTGGGCAGGGTGCTCTTGGTGTTGCACAGTGCAGGTTGGCTGCACATGGGCACGAGCTGTAGCAATTTTTCTGGGCCTTCCGGGAAAAGGAAGCTCCCTGCAGCTTCGTGCCAGGCACTGTCTTCATGTGTCTGGAAACCTGCTGTGGGTGAACTCCGGCAGCAAGTGTAAATGGGGACTACTGTCTTAACAGTCCTGACACTAGGGGTGTTTTGTTCTTGAGGGTAATTTCAAAATGCCCATAGGAATAATAGAAACTGGTGATAGAGATGCTTATCATATATGGAAACTGGGCAGTGCAGTAAGTCTCTAGCCCATACTAAGCAGATTCACTGACAAGTTAAACTGTTATTTCTTACCTTTTATCTTTTTTATTTTTTTGCCTTGCAATTTAATTCTCCTATTTATTTGCATGCTGGAGAATTACCATAGTGACCAGATATTCCAACTGTGAATGTTTGCGAGTATGGTGCATGTCATGGTTTTCAGCCTTTTTTGACATGCAGATGCTAAGTGTTCCCTCATGGAAGCATTGGCTGCTGGATAGTGGATTTGAAAGCAGACTTTTAAAATGGCCATGTTGTAGAAAAATGTGTTTGTTTTCCTGAAGAGTTTGCAGCTGGAAACAGGCAAGATAAGAAAGAGAAAGAAGAAATATAATTGCAGCCTTTATTTTACATCTGGGGAACAGTACCTGAGAGAGTGAATTGTCTGAGGTTGAGGGCAAATTTAACCACAAACTGGTTATGAATCCCTTAAAAAACAGTCTAGTTGCTTAACCACATAATCATCGTTTCCTCTGTCCTACCGAAAAGAGAAAATGGATGCTTTATGATTAGAAAAGAGGCGTTAAGAAATGTTTCCTGGACTTTACTGTCTCTAACATTGCATATTCTGTTACTAAAACTAAAAGCATTTTTTCAATTCATTTGCTTATCACTGTGATTGCAATGTTTTTGTATTTTTCTTCATCTAGACAGGAAAGTGGATCTGCCCGTGTCAACTTTTGTAGAGTTGTCAGTAGCCTGTCTGATTATTTTTAGCTTTTCATCTGTTAGCACAGCGCTGAAAAAACGGGGTTGTGTTTGCTGTCTATAAAACCAATATGGTGCTTCCAGTCATATTTTTCTGGAAGATGTTCGCTGTATATTATATGTAGTAACAATATTTACTACATATAGTTCTTCTCAGTAGCTTGTTCGGTAAATGAGAGAGACAGGGAGCAATGTATCAGTGTTTGTAATAAGGGAGCTAGAAGACAGAAGGGAACTTCCAGGGCTTTCATTTTAAGGGTTATATTCTGCATACGTATACAAGATGTTATTTGGGGAGGAATGTAGGTTCTTTTTTAGAATAACCATGATCAAAACCAAAGATCAGTAGAGTCATAGGATAACTCATTTTGGAAGATCTCTCAGGACATTCCAGTCAGAACTAACATCAAGGCTGAACTGCTCTTCATTTTTATGCATATTGTCTTGTCTGTTCTTGCCATTAGGCTCTGAGAAGAACCTGAATCCTTCATCCCAATGATGTCCCCATAGGTGTGCACAGGTGTCTGTTTTGGCCCCCACAGCTATCTCCTCCCCAGGCTGATCAAGCCCTGCTTCCCCAGCCTCCCCTCACAGGGTGACCGCTCTAGCCCGTGACCATACTGGTGTCCTCCCTTGAGCTTACTCCAGTTTGCTGATGTCTTTCCCATATTGGGAACCCAAAACAGGAGCAATAGATAGATAGTATCTAGCAAGTGCAGAGCAGAGAGGCACAATCACTTGCCTCGATCTGTTGGCTGCTCCTGTTCATACAGTCCAGGATATGTTTGGCCCCCTTTGCTGCTGGGACATGCTGTGGCCTCGTGTCCAGCTTGCCGACCACCACCACCACCAGGGTCTTTCTCTCCAGTGATGGTACTGGCTGGGGTTCTTCCTTCACAGGTGCAGGACTTTTCATTTGTCCTTTGGAATGTCATGTGGTTTCTGTTGGTGTATCTCTCCAGACTATCCAAGTCCCTCTGGATAGCAATCCTGCCCTCAGACATATGGATTGTGCCCCCAAGTTAGTATGACCTGGAAACTGGATGAGAGTACACTCTGTTGCCCCTTCTAGGTCATTGATAAAATGTTAAACAGTACAGGTCCCAGCACAGTTGTTTGTGGCCTCCAGGTAAAGTAAGAGCCATTGATCATGACCCTCTAAGCCTGACCACCCAATGAGTCATTTACTCTAGTAGTTGTGTACCCATCCAGACCATAACATCCCAACTTTGATACAGAGATAGTGTTGAAAGCCTTACTAAAGTCAAGGGAAATTACATCCGCTGCTTTTCTCTCATGCACAAACCTGGTCGTTTTAGCCTGGAAGGCAAATAATTTGTCAGGTATGAGTTGCCCTTAATCCGTGGTGACTGTTTCCAGTCACCGTCTCCTCATGGGCCCATAAATGTCTTGTTCCATGGTTTTCCCAGGGATTGAAGTGAGGCTGACCACCTTGTAGTTCCTTGCATCATCTTTGGCCTTTTTTGAAGATGAATGCAACATTTGTCTTCAGTCATCAGGGAGCTCCCCTGATGCCCATGATCTTTCGAAGATGGTAGAGATTAGTCTCACTATGGTATTGCACTGTTCTGTCAGCACCCTCAGGTGCAGCATGTCAGGTCCCTGGACTTATATGGGTTCAGCTTTCCCAAGTAGTCACTGACTTGGCCCTCCTTCACTGCTGATGGTAATTCTTCTGTGTTTATATATATATCCTCATTGAAGTTAGGGTATTTTGATCAGAAAAGTTTTCTGTCACTGGAGATTGGAGAAATAGATGTTGACTTCTTTCTTCCATGGGTTCCTGCAGTGTTTTCCCATATGTAACTGTTTGGTTTTTTTCTCAATTCCCTCTTCAACTTTTAGGTCATCTCTGCCTTCTAATTTGGAGATAAGACAATTGGAAGATGGGACTGAAGGAGTGTTTGCTCTGACTCAGCTAGTGAAACGTACCCAGTTTGGCCCATTTGAATCCAAGAGAGTTGCCAAACTGGAAAAAGAATCAGTTTTTCCCCTGAAGGTAAGACACACGGCACATGAAACACAATAACAAGGAGTCGGTTATACCAGAGATTAATTTATGCTATTTAACACTATGGAAAAAATGTGTGTGGGGGGGGCTATTTAGGACATCTTTGAGGCGTGCCCTATAATGGACTAGCTAAACAGGCATTCTCTGGGAAAGATACAGAAGAACCAAACTAGAGGCTCATTTTTCATGTTTGAAGTGAATATCCTTATAGGAGATAGGTCTAGGATAGTGTCAGCAAAACTGCTTCTCTTTCACCTTTTTCATGTGATGATACAAGAGGGGCCCTGACTATGGCAGTTCATTTTTATTTTTTTTTAATGAGGCTCTCCAGTTTCATTGTATTTGCTTGGTGAATGTAGTTCACTAAGTTTATGGAATATGCAGAATAAATATTTGTTTCTGTCTTGCATTTGTTTCATTCTTTTCTAGACAAGTTTTGGTAGGAAAAGTGCTATGGTAAAAATTTAATTCAGTCTTAGGTGTTAAATAATACCTGACTCAGAAATAAAGATTTAGAAATGTAACTCGAGCTAATGGGTGTTCCACAGCATGCTGTTTGGATTCCCCTCCTTTCTCCTGTCATTCAAATTTTGTGAGAAACTGATGGCTATAGCAAGAATTCTCAGGATAGAAGTTCCGTTTGTTCCCATCCGGCCCTTGGTAGTCTGGCTCAGACTTACTCATCTGAAGATACAACTGATACATGAAACATGCCCGATGCAAGTGTTGAGGCTTGCTCTGTCTCTGATGTACGTTGAATGGAAGCCATTGCAAAGGCAGAAAATAAAATTTCTTCTTAACTTTGTGCTGTTTTTAGGGTTTTATTGTATGGATATTTTGCTTGGCAGGTGTTCCAGAAGGATGGGCCCCTGGTATACTTTGACACCTCAAATGAAGATGATTGCAACTGGATGATGATGGTGCGACCAGCCACCAAATATGAGCATCAAAACTTAACTGCCTTCCAGCATGACAATGATATTTACTTTACCACCTCACGGGACATCCCACCAGGAACTGAGCTGCGAGTGTGGTATGCAGCTTTTTACGCCAAAAAAATGGAAAAGCCAGTGCTGAAGCAGGTCACTAGTATTGCCAATGGTATGTGTGGGGGCCTTTTTTCCTTTCTAAGGGCCCAGTCCTGATAGGGACTGACAGCCCCCTACTGTTGCAGTTGACAGTGCTGTTTATCAAATAGTCTCTGACCCTGAATTTGTTAGCCTTTGGAGTCAGGCTAACCTGCCTACATGGTTGCCCTCCAGGAAGAAAGCATAGATTCTTCACCGTGATATATCTGAGTTTTTGAAAACAGGTAGCCTAGTTGATGTTTCAGCCTCTTCAGAGTGAACAAACTGGATAAGTAGTTCTTGACTAAAGAACAGGTGGTTGTATCAAAAACACTTCTGTGTAGAAGAGCAAAGGAACGCAAGTGTCAGTTTAAGTCTGTATGCAGATTTGCTAAAGAAGCCATTCTTTTTCAGTTGTAGTGAAAATGTTTTGGTTTTGCTCAGAACTGTTATGCATGTCTAAAAAACTACTTTTATCTTATGCAGCCTTACATGACACCCACTAGACTAAGATAAACTCAAGAGTGAACTGCCATTCTACATGAGTGCTTGTGCATTGGCAAAGAAAGGCAGCAGATATTTTAGAATTGGAATTAGAGTTGCCGGAAGTCTTTTGTTCGTCTGCCCCTTAGTTTTCTTTGCATTTCTACAGCTAAAAAGCATGATCCTTTAGCATTGCAAGGGCATTTCCTTTCTGCTCTTGAGTTGGGAGTACTCCCTGAATGTTATTTCTGCTATGCTGAGTATAATTTGGGGTGACAAATGGCTTGGGAAGAGGCCATTGCCATCAGCATGCTTTATGGCTGATCTTGATGGTAAGCACAGTCTTAAGTGCTACAGCTGAATAAATGGAGTTAACAAGTTTCTGAATTCTAAAATGCTTCCATTTTTGTTAACTGAGAGGTTTCACCTTTTTCTTCTTTAGTTTAACCTGTTCATGTATTTTGTTATGCATGTGGGTATTTAAAAATATTGTTTAGGTACGTCCTCCTTTCTCTGTTCAGCACTTTCATTATACGCTCTAGAATATGAAAGGCACGTTATATCACATTCAGGTGTAAGAATGTCCTGGTTAGGATTTTACATGAGAATATTTTTTGCAGGCCTGCTGTAGGGATATATATTCTGACTATGGTTACTGCCCTCAGCACAGAGTGAGAGAATCGAAGAGTCGGTAAAGTAAAGAAAATGAACTGTTTTTCCTTTTCACAGATATGTGCTTGGTAGTGATGGAATCTGATAAGGAGAGGAACAAGACCTCTTCAAAACCTTCGTCTGCTGTCTTCCCCCATAAAAAATCAAAGAAATCCAGCCTACCAGCATCTGACCCAGCAGGTATGCAAAATTAAGTTATTTTTAAGGGAGATAGAGGACAAATACAGATCCGAGCGTCCCAGACTAAGAGCTGACCGGAGTGGGGGGAAAAGCGACCACCTGGCCCCAGCTAATGATCCCAGAGAGGGAGGGTCCCGAAACTCACGAAACGGAGATAACAGTCCGAGCGTCCCAGACCAAGAGCCGACCGGGGTGTGAAGTGGGGGGGAAGGCCTTGGGAGAGCGATCCAGAGCCAGAAGAGAACTGAAACCGAAAGGCACCGGAACCAGGAGGGCCGATCTTCCTGGCTGTCCTCACCTATATACTGGGCATGACATGTATGTTATGGAATAGATTATTGGTCACTCTGGTTCTCAATCTAGTAACCGAAGAACAAATCTTGGGCTGGTAGCTGGGGCTGCCCTCCCAGCCCCCCCCACCCTGTCTGCCAAGAGCGAAGAAGCTGAAGGACCTTGAAATAATTATAAACATTCCTTCTTTACCAACTTTTCTGAGCACGAATCCAAAACACAGCCTCTTCCTAGCTATTATGAAGAAAGTTAACTCTGTCTCTGCTTAACCCAGGACATAACCCCAGTATTAAAAGTGCTGAAAATTGCTTTATATTGTGCCTTTGGTAATCACAGTTCTTTAGAAAAGGGACCCTCCAGACTTTACAAGAGCACTGATATTCTCTCGTGGTATCATTTAGTTTCTGTTCTGACTTCTCGTCTGTTCTGATATTTCAAGTGTTCATGTTTGGAAAATCCTGAAGTGGTCCCAGCTGTCCCTGTGGGCCTCTTACTGCTTCAATCATAACTTGTGGTACCCAGGGAGTTATTGGAAGATAAAGCTACAGGGATTTACCACTTTCCCATTTTCAAAGCTTTTCAGTATTTCTTGTGATTTCTTCTGATTTAGTGAACACTCCAGAAGGCAGTGGAGCTGGAGAAGCAGAGTCCAGCCAGTGGACGTGTAAAGTGTGTTCATCTGCTTTCCAGGAGCCTCAGCTGCTGACAGGTAAGAAGTGTCAAAAATTCATGAGAGAGTACTCAGAAGCATCAGGAGAATTCTGCTCTTACAGAGCAGGACATTGTTGCAGTAAGATAAAAGTTTTCATTTTTGTGTTCCTTTAAGAAAAAGGGTAGCGGGGAAGAAGGTAAAACATTATGTTTTGGGTATGGCAGTTGTCAGTCTCCAGGCAAACGACTGTGATGTTGAATCTAGAGGAAATAAAATAGTTCTCTATAAGATGACATGTGAATGTGAGGAATATCAAGGATTGGGAACTGCATGAGCAGTGTATAAGGTCAGTGATGCCAGTTTATATGTAGTGATATTATCTGTCTGTTATTTATGGCACAGATTTAGTAAAGGTAATGAAATACATTTTTTTTTCTGCTTTTCATTTGCAGCTATTCTATGCAGTTTTCAAAAGAGCTTAGTATATTTAAGAGCTCTGACCATTTGATGAATCATTTTTGAAAAGGAGACTTAAGCTGCTAAATAACTTGGGCATTTGGAAAAATGCACCCGTTATCAGGGGCGCAACCTTTTTCCAGTGCTATCTAATAAATCTCTTAAGAAATTCAGTCCCTGTGAGTAATCATTTCAATGTTTAATAGACTGTATGCTTTTATTTAGGAAGGTACTATGACTGCTTTTGAAATAATTTGAAGCGAGTCTCTGCTAAGTGAGGTTGACCTGATAGACAGGCTTCAGCTGGATCTATCCCTTTGAGTATTTCATGACAGTTTCTTTTCCTCCGTGTTCTTTCCCATCCACCCAGAGCACTTGCTGAGTCACCTGGAACAAGCTAAAGGTGCCCCCCAAACCAGCCAAAATGAGGCTGTTGCAGAGAAGGCAGCAGAGGCTCCCCCTGTGGATCAGCCAGTGGTTTGTGATGCAGCGAGTGCCAGTACAGACTCAAGGAGGAAGGCCAGGCGGGGAAGAAAGCCCAAAACAGCAAAAGCAGAAACACCTCTTGTCGTTGTTGAAGAGAAAGATTCTGCAGGTAAAACAAAACTTAAGGAAATGCAGAGCACATATCCCCTCATATGTCTGTATTGATGCCTTCTCAGAAAGGCCTAAAAAGTAGCACAGATGGAGGTTTTTAGTTAGATCACTAAAGCAGACGATTTACAAACTTTATTAATTATCTCTGAGGTGTTTGTCTACATTAAATGTTGCAGCACCTACACTTAGGTTACCTGCATTCTCCTGTCATGGTTTAAGTAATAGAGAGGCCCAGGGAAACAGAGGACAGTGGTTATGAGAGACCTGCCTCGCTTTCTGCAATAAGAAGTGGGAGAGAAAGCATATTCCCTCTCAAGAGGAGATACCTTCCTCTCTCTGCCTTAAGGTTTATTCTTGAAAGGGGACTTTTTCAGGGCGCTACCTTCCTTTAAGGGAAGTTCTAGTAGGAAATTTCATGATGCGTAGTCAACTGACCCCTGAATAATAGGTTGGAAAGGTAAGAAATTATGTCTCCAAAAGAGCTACATCTTGCTTGTCATTCAGTAGCCTCTTTCTCTATTTTGCAAGTGCTACCTACACAATCCATTATTTGTCATGGACTAATAATAAGTTCAGTGCCACATCTCATTACAGAAGCAAATTCTTGCATTTGAGGTTTTATTTCTAGCTATCCACATTAACACTGTATTTTTATGACGTGTTTTCAGCAGAACGTGTAGCTGATGTAACTGAGGTCCCACCAGAAGAGGTAGCCCTGCCTGCAGCTGCAGAAGAGAGAATTATGGAATTGGTTTTAGGAAAGATGCCTAGCACCACAAATAGCATCAGTTCAGTGACAAAGTAAGTGCTCTGGGATGCAGAATTTCCTCTTGGGCTTAATTAAGATTATGTAGCATGTAACAGCTCTACTTAACTTCTGGGCCCACAGATGCTCTTTTTTATTAGCATAAAATTGTGTGATGCTGCTGCTGCTACCAGAGCTGACTTTGAATGCCACAAAGGTGGCTTGTGCACTGGAGATGGTGCACAGATGGTGAGATATTGGTGGTAGAATTTTGGAGCATAAACCATAAGAATTTCATTTGCCATCATGTTACTGCCTTTATTCAGTGTGATTCCAAAAGCCTCCTGCAGTTGTAAGGTGAAATATTACTCCTGTTGAATGTTGGTGGTAAAACAGGCAAAGAGATTTTTGCTCAAAAAATTATGCTAACCATTATTATTCATTCTTGCTTGTCATCTTAACTCCTGAGTGACTTTATGTTGATTTGTGCGTGTGATACTTCAGATTTAGAGCAGTGGGAGGGGAAAACTTCAGTATAGCAGAACCTCAGGGAGACTCTTAAATATAATCTGATTAGTTTAGATTCTTTTATGTCTTTTTGTCTCAGTAAAATTGGCTTTTTGAATTTTTTTTGTACAATAAAGCACTTGATGTTTCAAAATTAGCTAGTAATGCCTATATATTGAAGTCCTGAGCAGACACAGAGAATACATCAAAAATGCATTCCAGCGGGTGGTTATGCTGGGAAATAGAACAGTACTGCTTCTTGGCGCCGTGCTGACCTCTTATCATATATGCCTTTTGCATGCGAGCTGCCAAGCTTTCTAAGCTGAAATAGTACTAATGTTTCCAGAGGATCAGCAGAAAAGATCTTTTGTGTTCCTCTGAGGGGCCTGCAAAGAGAATCTCTGAGGCTGGTGCTTTTTTCCTCGTTTTTGCTGGGTGAAGATAATTTGGGGTAAGCCACGCTCTGCAATCTGCTGCTTCCAGGGGGTAGCCAGGAGGGTGCATTGGCAATGAGGAAGCTCCAGGCCCCCCTCTCCTGCCAGAAGCTGAGCATAACACTCCTATAGCTTCTGCCAGCTGGTGGAACTCTTTCTTGCTACCTGTGGGATACCTTTCAGTCCCTGCCTTTCTTTCTCTAATCCAGTAGGTTTGCCCATCACCAAAACACCATGTCCCTCAAAAGAAGTTTAATTCTCTCCAGTAGACATGGTATACGGCGGAAACTGATAAAACAACTTGGGGAGCACAAGCGAGTCTATCAATGCAGTATCTGCAGTAAAATCTTCCAGAACAGCAGCAACCTCAGCAGGCATATCCGTTCTCACGGTGGGTTTGCTTTTGCCTCACTTGCGTATTGATTTTGTCTCTCGTTGGTTCCACCTTTGAGTAAAAGAGATAGGCTATTTTTAGATACGGGATACTAAATTTTAAGAGAGCTCTTCCTTCTTTTTTTCTCTTTTTTTAACTGTCTCTAAGAAACTCTTTTATTTAAGCAGATTGAAACATGAGAAGATAATAGTTAAAAGCTGAAATCAGAGTATTTAGAATTTGAATTTAGGTATGTATTTTCAACAAGGACAATGATGTGATGTTTTTCCAAAACTATTTTTCTCTTTGAATATATACATGTATATTGCCCCCCACCTTCACAGGCACATGGGTGACATTGCTGTGTAAATGTCAGCCAAGTGCTTTTTAGCTTGTGATCTGCAGTTCCAGGGGTCCATGACCTAATTCTAAGAATTTAATTAAAAATAATCACTGAAAAAGTGTGGGAGAACCAAACAAAAAATCCACTATTTGGATCTCCTGAATTACTAAGGCTTCTCATCACTAGCCTGTTTGTTTGTAGTTGCTTGTGCTTTGGTTTCCCCTGTCTTGCCTGGAGTTGATTCTTATCAGTCGCTGACAACTTTCTTTTTTTTATTTTATCTTGATTGATCCCCTCAGGTGACAAACTATTTAAATGTGAGGAATGCGCAAAGCTGTTCAGCCGTAAAGAGAGCTTGAAGCAGCATGTTTCATACAAGCACAGCAGGAACGAAGTGAGTGGAAATGACTAGTGGGCTCTTTCTGAGGTCAGGTGAAAATGTGCAGTGAGCTTCCAGGTGCTAGCTGGGGATCTTCGGTCCATTATATTTGAGCAGATATCCATGTGAATAAGTGAGACAAGACTGAGAGGGAGAGGTAACATCTTCTGTTAGCACAGTTAATGAATTTGCAAAGTGTGGACATGCTTTTGAGCATACAAGTCCTTTTTTGTGTCTGGATTTCCTATAGAAAGTTGTTTTCAGGCATCAGTTACAGCAAGACAAGCTGGAGTTATCTGGACCTGCATGATCTAGAGATAAGATCTGACTTTGGTTTATGGTACTAAATAGGATTGTTCCAGTCTTGTTTGTTTGTCCTGTTTCATTTATCCCCACCTATAGTGTCATCTAATGCGTGAACTCTCTGGGTAAAGGCTGTGTCATTAACGTCTGTGTGCACATGTGTGAACGTACAGTGCTTACAGTAGCAGCACCATGCCTGTTGATGAAGGCCTTTCAGTGCTGCTGCCATATAAATATTAAACATGCCTGTAGGGGGGCCTTATCAGGGAATATTTCCATTGCTGCTTGGCATCAAGGTCCTAAACTCTTAGATTGCTGGCACCTGTTCTGGAGATGGAGGATGAGTCGGATTACATCTTGCTTCTCAAAAGTTCTGTCTCTCTGTTGGACCGTAGGTTATCGGGAAGACTGTTAGATGCACACAGGTGCATGGTCTAGTTTTTCAGTCTTGTATAGAGCTCAGATGTAGGAAAATGGCAGGATGATATAGTGTCAGAATTTTGCATCAACGTGTGTTTAAATGTCCTGTTGAAGGAAGAAAAATTGGAGAAGACAGAAAACAGAAAAAGTAGTTGAGATTTAGAATTTCTCTATCAGGCATGACTTGGTTTTTTCCCTGCTTAAACACTTACCGTTTGCAATCCTCAGGTTGACAGTGAGTACAGATACAAGTGCACCACGTGTGAAAAGGCCTTTCGGATAGAGAGCGCATTGGAATTCCACAACTGCAGGACAGGTGAGAATGGCTAACCATTACGCATCCTTTGGTGTCTCTGCTCCATTTTGGGGAGATGTCTGCAAATCTACCTCAGCACAGAAACTACAAAAGGGGAGTAGGAATTTAGATTTTTGTCATCATCACAACAAGCAACGTGCCCCGCTTCCCTCAAAAAACTCATTTTATGATAAGAAAAGTATCACTAGTAATCTGTAGAGCAACACGTCCACTTATGTATTGCTTTTTTTAGTGTCTCCTGCTCACCTGACTAATATCCTCAGTGGTATTTCATTTTTATGTTTACAGATACCCTGTCACCATCTCTGCTTAGTTTTCTTTCCTGAAACTAAGTTTCACTTCATTTATCTGAAATAGAGGAACTGGAAGGGGGCCAGTACTATTGATAGTTTGTGGTTTTCTGGGATTACAGTTTTCTTCTGCCTTTTCTTGCTTTCTTTATACTTGCAGTAGTCTCTCTAGAGATTTTTTTCTTAGTGTCACTAGAACCTGTCCTTTTCTCCCATAGCCATCCCTTGTTGTTACTCATATTATGCTGAGTGATCTTACGCTTAGAAAATGACATCCCGATTACTTTCATGAACCCATGATAACTGTCAGTCCAGAATCACCTGAGTAATTGTCCCTTACAGCACCATTCCAAGTAGGTTTTCTCATTTCCTTTCAGAGGGTACAGCTTGTATAAAAAAATCAGCCTTATGAAGAATGAAAGGTAATGCCAAGTAACTTCAGTATTCTGTTTATTGAAGGGAGCAGTTAATTTTCTCTCTGAGTTGACCAAAACGAGCAGCAGTTTTTGCTCTACTCTTCAATGCATCAAACTGTACTTTTTTGTGATTGCTGCAGCACTGCATCTACAGGACAGTGCTTTCATGTTCCAAGAAAAGTCTCAGCTACTGAATACAAAACAAATTCCCTGTAGGCCTACCGTCATGTAATGGTGTATTTTTGAGATTTTATACTTTCTTCTGGAGAATTCTGTACTGGCTGGTATTAGGAGCCAGTGCTGGCAGAAGTATTCTGGTGTTTAGACACAGCTGTTCGTGTGATGCTGTGTTGCTGTATGTGTAGTGATTTTACCAGCATTAAAAACTTTAATCAACTGTAACAGAATCCACTCCAAACATAGTTTTAATATATGCTAGACGACAACAGAAATAGCCCGTGTGAGGAAGTTAAAATGGTAGATTCCATGTTCAAGTTAGCATCATATATATTTATTGCCTTTGAAAAAATGTCCTCCAGTGCATTCCAGTGATATTTAACCTCATAGGTGGCAAAAATAAATTCAATAGGTTGTTTGATGTTTCCTGTCTTTTTAATGGGAATACAATTTTAAAGTAAAAGAAGAACACATGCTTTTACATTTCCCTCCTCAATCCATATAACAATGGATTATATGTTAAAACTCAGATCTAACAAAAGAACTGCCTGTCTCACAAACATACAAAACCTGTTTTCATCTGTAAAGAGCTGTATGGTTTCTCTTACTTACAGATGACAAAACATTCCAGTGTGAGATGTGTTTCAGATTCTTTTCTACAAACAGTAATCTTTCAAAACACAAGAAAAAGCATGGGGATAAGAAGTTTGCATGTGAAATCTGCAATAAGATGTTCTACCGGAAGGATGTCATGCTAGACCATCAAAGACGACACTTGGAAGGTAAGTATACTGAAGATGAACCTAATTAATACTCTTGAAATAGCAGCAGAGGTGGGAAGGTTAAGGAAATGATTGTGCATTAGATTCTTCTGGATGGTAGCTGTCTTTTTTTTTTTTTTTTTTCCTGTCAGTTATCTGATCTGGAGTAGCAGGTTTCAGCAAAATGTGACATTTATCAAAAATAATAGCAACGGATCCTGGAGGGGAGTTGTCTAGTTCTATGAAAAACTTTCCGGGAGGTGCACCTACCTTTTTTTCAGCCTCATGTGATTATATCCATTGCTAACAGTCATGTGAAAGTTGTTTGGCCTGTTACGCAGTAGTTTAGACTATCTGATTTTAAATACGATCTTTTTCTTTCTTTGAATTCTGTTCCTTCTTTTTTTCAAAAAAAAGTGTGGTAATGTCAAAATTTGAAGGCAGAGAATTAAATTGTAATGTACAATTGAAAGTGAATACTGTATAGATACAGTATAAATGGAATGCTATATGATGCTATCTTTCAAAATCTTGAGAATATCTAAAGATGAGATTACAGGAGTTCACTGTTCAAAATCTCAAACATCTGAGAATGTTATAGGTATTCAAAGACTCTGGAAAAACATGGGTAATGGTAGATTGATGAAATATGTATTAAAATGCCTGTAGCAATCTAGATGATAAGACCAAAGGTGTTTTGAAAAAAGCAGCCAGATTATCTAATTTGGTGCTTTGGGCATAGCCAACTATCACTGGCCACCCTCGTGATTCAGACCTTTGTGTTATGAACTAGAGGACAGCTAGAGGACAAGGGGTTGAATGGCAATGGCAAAACGTCTCATGTTTAGCTGTCACAGAACAACAGCAGCTCTCTTCCTTCCTGAAAGTAGCAGAGAAAGAGGTCTGAAATCCTCACTGAGCACTAAAGATTATGCTGGATGGTTCCCTCTCTCCTTAGAGACTGCAAGGGGGAACGTCTGGGCCAAATAGCTGATGGAAGTGCCAAGGCCTACTAGATCAGCCTGTTTCCTGGTGTTGACAATAAATGTCTGTTCTCAGATACATTGCAGTTGGTGTAATAACCAGTAAGCCATAATACATCACTTTGGCAGGCTGCTTTTATATTCTTAAGACACTGTTTTAATTTAGAAGTTATCCTTATGCTAGCAATTAAAAGTTTGCATTGAGGCTTTTCCTAGTGTTCCACTCTTCTTTGCAGTATTCACCTGAAAGGGCATGCAGATTTCTAGTGGAAAACCATGGTTTATTTTTTTTGTTTTGTTTTTTTGATGGGGACTGTTCTGTAAAGGGGTGAGACGTGTGAAAAGAGAAGACTTTGAGCACAGCACGGAGAACATGGCTCGCTACAAGAAGGAGCCTTCGGGATGCCCCGTGTGTGGGAAGGTAGGCGTCTTTGCCAGCATGTGCCATGTGAAGCTCTGCATTGTAGCTCCAAAGATACCCTAGGGGTACCGTACACCTCAACCCAGAGCCTCCAAATGAGTTACCGTGGCATAACGAGTTGCCACCCATGTATTAAACCACAGTAGCAGCCTACCTGAATAGGCACACAGCCTGCCAAAAGGCTGAGGTAAATGACCTACGCTGAGGTACGTGCCAAGTCAGATTACCTCGCAGCTTGGACAGGCACACAGTGAGTTACCAGCGAGCCCTCTTGCCCAGCCAAGATGTTACTCTTTAAACTGCCTGAGCTCCATCATATATCCAAGCCCACTGTGGCCAGGGATGGTGAGAACTGTTAGACCAAAGATAAGAACAAAACTGAAGTTCAGACTATTTTTCAGGACACATAGCAAAATATAGAGCGTAACATGGCCACTGTGTCTGTGAAATCTCATGGCTTATGTTATTTAGAGTGAAATGTTTCTGCCAGCATGTAAACAGCTAGAATTGACTTGGTGCTTTGGGAATAATTTTCTATTAGAAATCAAAGTGCATTCATGGTCTAGTCATGGCACTGTTGCATATGGGTGTTTAATGCTCATGATCTGAAGTTGCAGTTATCAGAGGTATGAAGATTGTGGGTTAAATAGTGATTTATAAATGTTTAATGATTCATGGTGCAAGATGTACTCAAGCAATTTTTAAGTTGATGTGTGGACCTTTCTTTTTGATGCTTTGGGTATGTTACATATAAGTGAAGGCGGATGTTGTGGATGTGTCTTTTTTGTAGATACATGCAACATTCGTGATTCAAAAGATTTAAATATCTCTAAATCTACCCTGTATCATTCTGCTGCAGCTTTTTTGGAAGTCCACCTCTGATGAATGGTGAATTTCAGTCAGGTCTTTGGAACTGTGTACATGTATTTTGCTGTGCTAGCAGTTTCTGAGATAGTCTGCTGTCTGCATGACAGGAGCTCCTGCGTGTTTCTGGCCAGAATGAATAAAAACAGGACAATAAATTTGTTCTGTACTATCCGTTGGATAACTTGCAAAGAATTGTAGCTCTACTGGACGTAATTCAAAAACCCTTCCTTCATTCTTCTTTTCTTTTAGGTATTTTCATGTAGGAGCAATATGAACAAACACCTTTTAACACACGGAGACAAAAAATACACCTGTGAAATCTGTGGACGCAAATTTTTCAGGGTGGATGTGTTGAGAGATCATATTCATGTCCATTTTAAGGTATTGTGTTAATAATTTACAAGAAAAGGCATGTTACTTAGCAGACATTAATAAACATACCAATAAATATATTGAGACTGTTATGGCCACATGTTCATACTGGCAACACAACAGTGATTATATACCCTGTGCAGTCCTGTTTCTAGAGCAGCCTAACATGGGTTGTGCTCTGTGTTTCCACAGCTGGATTACTGCAGAGTATATGGACTATCGTTTGAAGTTATTTCAGCTACCACTGCAGAACACTGTTCTGAATGTTATGGAAAAAACCCCTCTGTAACCTTGGGTGAATCACAGAGGTTGCTCAGTTTAAAGCAGAAAAAATTACCTAACAGGAAGGCCACAGACAGATGTATTGTGCCAGTGGTACTTTGGTTGGACTGAGGGTTACTGTCATCCCCTCTGTTTGCATGAAAAAAAAAAAAAAACAAACAAGAAAACTAATTGTTCCTGCCCTTTTCATGCCAGTGATTGTGTTTCTCTTGTATATGCCAGCATAATTGCCTGTGTGTTGAGTTCTTCCTTTGCTTGTGTCAAAATGTCCCAAATCACCAAAACAGCTCTATTACTAGTACTTAACTAGACACAGATTATTTTGGTATAACTAGGTTAACGCTGAATTGTAAGGAATTGAATTGAAAGGAATTGTATCACTCAGTAGTGCTCATAAAGATGCTTATATGGAAGTAATACTGTACTAATTGAGTCTTTGTTTACATTAAAGTTCCTTTTATACACAAAATTGAGCATTATCTGTTTGGATAAACAGTTGTTCTTTCTTTAGTCATGGACAGAGAAACTTTGTTTACCTGACTTAAATGAAGCAGGAGGATATTGTAAATAAATAATGTTACAGCAATTGTTAATGAAAGAGTCTGCATGGCAACAAATATTCTTTCCCACCCTACACAGGACATAGCACTAATGGATGATCACCAAAGGGAAGAGTTCATTGGTAAAATTGGAATCTCATCAGAGGAAAATGATGACAACTCTGATGAAAGCGCAGATTCTGAGCCTCACAAGTATAGCTGCAAAAGGTGCCAGGTAGCTTTAAATACTTTGAAATTAACTTGTTTTGGGATGGGGTGTGGAGATATCTATAAATCATTCAGAATTTTAAGTAACATTAAGAGTTCACAAAGAGAAGACCAGTCCACAAGTCTGCAGTGCTTATTACCTCTAATCTAATAGTGATGCTGTTCCATAAGACTTTAGGTGTTGTTCTGTAAGGTGAATGCTAAACATGTAAAAAGATAAATAAACATACGTATGCACTTACCTGTGTGCAAGGAAGCAAGCAAGCAAAACTGGAGGAAGAAACAATAAAGGAACTTTCAAATCTTACGCTACCTTTTAATTATGTGCAAATTAAAATCATTATAGCATTTCTGAATGATACAGTCCACAAACTGATTAATTTTTATGAGATCAGACGGTCCTCTAGTGCATATCTATTCTGGAGGATTAAGACCGCTGCTTACGTTCAGTATGCTTATTCTTGGCCTACTCTATTAGTAACAGGATGGCATTAGAAGTACTGCTGGAACATAATTATCAGCTGAGAGAGGAAGACGTTTTAAACCTCTTACTCCATGGCTTTTGCTATTTTGTAAAGAAATAGTGGGGAAGAATTGGGTCCTTAAGGCCCGTCTGGATTCTGTGCCCTTACTGGGCGAGCACACTGTGCTGGGGTGGGCGGGATGCAAAAGCAATCAGTGAGAAGAGCAAAACTGGCCAAACTGACATAGGGACAGGGGAATTTTGGTAGTTAAGCCACTGATTTGGCCCCTGGAAATCAGCTTATTTCACAGTCTACACTTAATATGGTGAAACTGCTGAGCTTATCTTCATTTCGAAGACACGGAGATAATATTTTAGTTTTCTGTTCTTATCTGTGAACTGGTTTTACGTGCAAATTTTAATGCTTTTGTCAGTAAGCATAAGAAGATGCAATATCACAGCGATTAATCATGTGTGCTTTCAGTATGCTAATTTTAGCACCTGACAGTGGGTACATAAACTATATAAAATGGTATGTTTCCAAATGAGGGCAATTGTGCCATTCAACTTAGAAAGCTCTTTTTGGAAGCTGAGTTTTTTAGCACTTTTGCAGGTGTTTGTGAAGTGAACAGTTCTGTAAGGCAACAGCTGTGAAAAAAGTGTTACCTGTGATGAGATGCAGAGGCTCTCTTTGGCTAGAAATATCTGTTCACACATTTCTAATGGTGAACAACATACAAACGAGTTTTAGTGAAATATCTCTTCTGAGCATTTAAGAATCTCTCTTATTTTTTTCTCATCCCACAGTGTACCTTCAGCAAGCTGTGCAGTGCTGTCAGAAATACCCTGACTAGTTCCAAAATTGGAACAAAAGATCATCTCATTTTGGCACTCTGCCCTGATATGTTGGAGCATATATGCATATGCAGGATTACTTAGCCCAGGGAGCTAAGGAGTGGAGCTCCTGGCTGTAGCAGTTGTAGCACTTCTGGGGGCTGAGCTGGAATCACTGCCCTGCAATGCTTAGAAATACCAACTCTTCTGGAGGTAGTGCCAAAGCTTACTATGCAGACTAGAGCTTACCATGCCCCTAGAGCCCAAAAGACATTTTCTGCATCTGTGGCATCCTTGCTTTGACAGCTAGTGGAGGACGTGGTTCTCTTCAAGGCTGTTCCTCAGTGCACAAATAATTGGAGGTCCTTTACTTGTGCAGTGTAAGAAGCAGAGATACCATCTCAAGCTAGTTTTCCAAATGAGTTAACTGATGTCCTGTAGCAATGTGCTTGTAATGGCCTAAGAGGTTCAGGCCTAAATCTAGCTTTCACATATTTTTCGTCTAGTGATACACAGGATATTTACATCTACTAGCTCTGACTCTAGATCCTGGTAATTTGTTACTAGATCGTTGCTGTTCCCAAAGACTTTTTCCCTTTCATTCACTATTGGTTCATTCCACAGTTGACTTTTGGCAGAGGGAAGGAGTATCTGAAGCACATAATGGACGTACACAAGGAGAAAGGCTACGGCTGTAGCATTTGTAATCGACGTTTTGCCTTGAAGGCAACTTACCACGCACACATGGTCATTCATCGGGAGAACCTGCCTGATCCTAATGTACAAAAGTAAGATGACATGTTAGACTGAGAAGAGGAGCTATCCTTTGGAAATGACAGTGGCTCTGCCACCTGATGCTTTTAGAGAATTGGGCTGTACTAAAATACGTGAAATTGTATAATGAGTGTTAAAATGTTTATTAAAAGCTTGAAATATATATCACTAATGATTCCCTTCACACAGATGATTAGTCAACAGCCTCCCAGTTTGGGCTCTGTAAAGTATAAATCTATGATTTTGGTAAATATTTTCTAAAAACTATGATTTGAGCAGTGCCAGACTGCTCCAAGCTTGCAGTGAACTTAGGGGTTTCTTAAGGCTCATTTTGAAAATACATTTATGTTTTAAGGAACTTTCATAGTAATTAGTATTACCAAATGAAATACAGTTACTGACAGAGATGCCTGAAAACCACCTCTGTCTCAAGAAAAGAATGACAGGTTTTGGTCTCTTTGGTTTCAGATACATCCATCCATGTGAAATCTGTGGAAGGATTTTTAACAGTATAGGAAATCTGGAAAGACATAAGCTGATACATACAGGTAAAAATGATGTGCTTTTTTATTATTATAAATAATAAAAATAAATTTCTGTTGCCAGTGCCACCTTATTTTTTTCAGGAGGAAATAAGTTATTGGGTTTTACTGTAAGTTAGAATAAAGATAAATGTTATATTTATGCTTTTAGGGTAGACCAGTTTTCTAAAGCAGATAGTATTAATGAAGATATTTGGTCTAGGCACACAATCCCGGTTCCTAGTTAATATGATGCATGATTCATCTGCTAAAAATTCTCTTCTTCCCCAAATCCTTATCCATGCCACCTTCTCACCATTATACACGCTGAAAACTGCTATTGCAAAATCATTTTTAACAGCTCATTATTATTTCATGCTATTCAGTATTTTCCTACCTCAGGCTTGATCTTTTTTTTCAGATCTCACACAAAAAGCCAGCTTTTCTCTTTCTCCAAAGTCTTCTGATTTCATTTTGGCGACAATATGCATGAAAGATATGGTTGACAACACAGGTGGACTGTTGCCCTCTAATTCACCAGTTTAGTCAGTTTTTAGGAGATGCACATTTTTCATTAACATTTTTTTGTTTATGTTGTCTTTTAAATTTATTTTTAAGGTGTAAAAAGTCATGCTTGTGAGCAATGTGGCAAATCATTTGCTAGAAAAGACATGTTAAAAGAACATATGCGAGTCCATGATAATATCCGAGAATACTTGTGTGCAGAATGTGGCAAAGGTATGTCTAATGCCTTGTTTTCCATTAATTGTGATACTGACTAGCAGGTGAATATCTGAATTAAAACTACTTCCATTCTTAGAATATTGGGAAGGTTCAGAGTGCTGTAAATCCTGCATTTTTGAGAGGTAGAAACTGTATAAACCAGGAGCCTTACGGATACATAAACTACTCCTGATTTTATACAATCTAGTTTCATAGCTTGTAAGACAAAACTCATTTTAATAGCATTGGCTTTTGTCAGATTGAGGAGTGACTGCTTGACAGAGTTCCAGCGCATTTGCAGCACAAAAAGTGAATAGAAGTTAATTTTTTCATTCTAGGCTGTTTTCAGGCTTAAGAAGTAATTTCTCTCTCTAAGAGCCTTAAGAGTCACAGTTGCTTTGACTTTTGGAACAGTTCACATTATAACTTGAACAAATCTGAACTGGTATTTTAGCAGAAAGCAGTAAGTCTGACATCTTTAATGATGTTTTGTCTTTACTTGTCCCTGCTGTTTTGCCTCTTCCTCAGTGGTTACTCAGATGTTTCCCAGAGCTTTTGCCTGGAATTAAAATAATAATGATAATGTGCACTGCTACCAAAACAATTAAAAATATGCAACTGTGGACATGCAGCAGATATAATCTTGGAGCTCTTGGCTAACAACATGATAATCCTGAGTTCTTCTCTGAAGGTTGGAGCAATGGACTAATTGTTGTGCTGTACCTTTTGTCTCACAGGAATGAAGACAAAACATGCACTTCGTCACCACATGAAACTTCACAAAGGGATTAAAGAATATGAATGCAAGGAATGTCACCGAAAATTTGCACAGAAAGTCAACATGCTGAAGCATTACAAAAGACACACGGGTGAGGTCTCTAAAGATGTACAAAAATTGCACTGAATCAGTTAAATGCTTCCTGAGAGAACTCTATCTAGAACAGTCAGAGAGCATGAGGAACACTAATTAAAAAAATGCATATTCTGCTTTTTGAAAAGTGAGTTTTTACCCTCTCATCAGCCAAGACCACCTGTTACACAATTAAGATATATATTTTCGTTGGTTTCATGTTTTGCTTTTTTAAGAGAGGTGTTTTTGGTCTAGGGTAGGTCTAGAGTGTTGGTCTTGTTTTAAGTTAGTCTTCAGGCTCTCATTTCCCAAAACAAAATTTTGCCTCCCACATCAGTTCCTTTTGGATTCATTTTCTGCCAGATATAGTGGCATGGCTTAGATAAAAACAGGTAGTGAACCTGGGCTGCTTCTACTTGTTTGGCTATGATTTTTTATTTTTTTTTAGTAATATGAGACAGAATTGTCCCAGACACCTTAGACTATTTTCACTCTGATGCTAAATGTGCTCTTCATGCAGGAATCAAAGATTTCATGTGTGAGCTCTGTGGCAAGACGTTTAGTGAGCGAAATACAATGGAGACGCATAAGTTGATTCATACAGGTAAATCCTCTAAAAAACAGTATCCAAAGACAATAGCTTAATTTTGTTCTTAGGCTTGGTTTAGACTTGCCAGTCATGGAACTAGTGTTGCACATCATGTTACCCACATAGAATTGTTCCTCTTGTTGAGATGCTGACAATAAAATAGTCATATTTGGGGGCTATTGCTAACAGTATTTCCTTCCATCTGCCACCAGTAGGAAAACAGTGGACATGTTCAGTCTGTGATAAGAAATATGTCACTGATTACATGCTACAGAAGCACATTCAGCTCACACATGATAAGGTAGAAGCCCAGAGCTGTCAACTGTGTGGGACAAAGGTTTCTACCAGGGCATCCATGAGTCGACATATGAGGCGTAAACATCCAGAGGTGAGTAGTTTTGCAGGTAGATTGGGGGGGGGTGCTGTATTTTTAACTTTTTTTTTGTTTTTGTAAAGGAAGTTTATGGCCTTCAGTGACTTGAAAGGAATTACTTTTTTTTTTTTTCCTCTTTTTTTCTGTTGTTTTGGGGCCAATTTTAGGTAGTGTGTGTTAAGACTGAATCAGCTGTTTCATTATGTTATGTTTCAGTAGTAAACGATTGTCAGTCCCTAAAAACAAAGTTGTTCTGATTATTTAAACCCCTTTTCTTTTTCTGCCTGAGCTTAGATGTTTGTTTTTTTCGTGTTTTGTCTTCATCTATTAGTGAGTATAATTGATTCTTTTTCCCCATTGTGTTCTCTGTATTCAGAAGTGGTGAATAGAGAGGTGATGGCAGCATCTGATGATGATACAAAATTATTCTTAAAGATGAACACTGACTGCAGAGAATCTGGATTAGAGGGATGTTTTGTCTGACCCCAGCGGGGCTTTTTCTGTGTTCTAAATTTCTGAATAGCTGTTGCGTTCCTCCTCAGCATTTCTTGTTCAGGTCGACTAAGGCTTTGACTAAGCCCTTTGAGGCTTTTTTTACTACCAATTTAAAATTAGTGTTGCTTTGCCTTGAATTATCCCTATTTTTTATCATCATGACTGGGAAGGAAATCAACAAAAAACTCTGTTTATTGATTTTTGGATTAAAATGCAGCTACATATCTGCAATCTAGAGGGTAATTTGTCTCTGTTCTTTGATAAGCTGAGATGTATAGATTTAGCTGAAAGTAATGGAGTAGGACACATTGACTTATAAATAGAAATGCTAAAATAATATATATTTTTTTTAAAAAGCATAATTTGTTTTCTGTAGAAATCATCACTTCCCAGTGGGTTGTGTTCTGTCTAGAATATGAAAATAAACATATTCTTCTGTTGTTGTCTTTAAATTTTGCTCATTTTCAGAGAGAAAGAAAAGATTATATGACATAAGGCTACTTAAAAAAAGAGCCATTGTTAAATCCCTTGTATTAAATGATATGTGTAAAATGTTACATTACATCATTTTTGGTTTTGTGACAGGATTTATTAGGGGAATGCTGTATTGACTGTGGTCTGCACTGCTGCAGTTCACCAGCTGATACCTCTTTGTCCACAGATTATTTCAGTGAGGATTGATGATTTAGAGCAGCTGCCAGAGACGACTACCATTGATGCCTCCTCAATTGGGATTGTTCAGGTAAATTCGCTATTGCAGAATTCTGGTGGCAGGTAGGTCCCAGGCCTACTGGAGGGTGAGGTGGGGAGATAATTTTTTTTGGTACATATCATATCTGGGCATAGACTGAAGGGCAAGGAATGTGCCTTTTTAGAGAGTCAGCCCCAGCTTAATGTGTATAAGCAGATGCAAGCTGTTGATCTGTGGTGTTGTGTACCATGGCTGCTGGTAAAACAGGTAATTACAGGGTGAGATCTCATTCCCTGAAGTCAGGTTTTTGCTAAAGTTTGTTTCTTCACTTCAGAATCGACAGTAAACCGACTTCAGGTGATAGTGTCTTACTTGGAACTTCATTGAGTAAAATGACTTGATGTTTTGTTTGGCAATATGTTGCTTCAGCCGGAATTAGCCTTGGAACAGGGAGAATTACCAGAAGGGAAGCAGCATATGAAAACTCCTAAACGTGGCCAGAAACGAAAACAAAAGTCAGGTGAAGAGGAGGAAGCTCAAGTGCCTGAGGACCCTGCATTCAGTGAATACACAGAGAAGGAAGGTGAATTCACAGGGAATGTTGGAGATGAGACTAATTCAGCTGTACAGAGCATCCAGCAGGTGAGCTCCAGTAGCAGGGTGATGTGCAGCAGGCATTGCTTAGTGGGATAATCCTTCTTTTTTCCTAATAGGAAAAACACAGAAGAGTGATCGGACCATTTAGGGCTAATTTGATAAACTGTGGTAATACAAAGATGAATAGAGACTTTAAAAAAAACAAGGAGTTGAACCACTGAGCTCATCATGTTTATTTTCATTTCCTTTGGTCTTACCCTCACCTTGTTTGCCAGATACCACTAACTGGCTGAAGCTGTGACTGTAAGTGTGAAAGTTAATTCAGCTGCTTGTTTTGAACGTTGCAGATGCTTCCCTCCCATTACCTTCTTATTTCTATACATGGAAGTTGTTATATTCTAAGCTTTCTATGTTCCCCTGGTGTGTATGACTTCTCTTGCTGGCAGCAGCAACATGTGAGCCCATCAGCATTCACATGATCTTCCTTGATGCTTGATGTTTGGTAGTCAGCTGCAAGATATAAGGTTGAGCTTACTTTTCTGTTTTTCCTCAGGTGGTGGTGACCCTTGGCGACCCAAATGTCACAGCCCCTTCCAGTTCTGTGGGGCTGACAAATATCACTGTCACCCCCATTACGACAGCAGCTGGAACCCAATTCACAAACCTCCAGCCAGTGGCTGTGAGCCACCTGACTGCACCTGAACGCCAGTTACAGCTGGACAACTCTATTCTCACTGTGACGTTTGACACAGTCAGTGGTTCTGCCATGCTGCACAACCGCCAAAATGACATTCAGATTCAGCCGCAGCCAGAGGCAGCCAATCCTCAGTCTGTGGCGCATTTCATCAACCTGACCACCTTGGTGAACTCCATTGCTCCTCTAGGGAACCAGATAACAGAACAGCATCCTCTGACATGGAGGTCAGTGCCTCAGGCTGATGTCTTGCAGCCCCAGGCACAGCCAACGCAACAGCAGTCAGGACAACAACAGGTTCAAACAGAGCAACAACAACAGATGTATAGCTACTAATTTATACTTTGAAAAGTTTTGAAATGGACAGTACTTAGAGACAAAAACACACAGATGTTTGGAAAATTTCTAATAGGATTGTTTGCTGGATACCAAACAGAGCTGAGGAAATGTTTATACAATGAAATATAAGCTAAAATTGGCATAGCACCGTGCAACACCCTAATCTTGAGATTCTCACACTGTCTCTAGACCTTGCACTGTCTTACAAACGAAAAAATGAAAAAAATCTCACCATAAATTTAGCACCCCTTGTGCTGTGTATTTCATGCAGTAAGACTGAGATTTGACAGGAGCATTATAATACATCTTAACCAAAGCAGGGAAATCCTAAATATTATGGCACTGGTGGCGATTTACAAAAGCCTTTCAGCCATACCATGTCACTTCTTTCCAGTCTGGAAGTTACCTATGAAGACCTTGTTCACAGTGAGGTGGAATGCACTTGTGGTCAGCTGGTAGAGACTGAAATGTAAAGATACAAATGGGCAAACCAATAATTGTCTTGGTTTTTATCTTCTTTAGGCCTTGCATTTAACAGCATTGGAAAAGTAGTGGAGGTTGGGGCTTTAGAGTGGAGATGAGTATGGTGTGGAAGAAAATACACCAATTTCACAAATTATTTCCATTTTAGTTATGGGAAAAACCCTGTACCCATAACACAGTGTTTGTGCTACTTGAATCAGATACCTGGTCTAATGCTAAAGCAGCTTTTATGGTCTTCTAGTCAAGTTTGAATCAAAACAGTTGTGAACTGAAAAAAAAAGAATGTGATAATAGTTTCATGTAATTTTTCAAAATGTTCTTTCAATCTTGCTTTTAGCTAATAGGCCTGAAGAGCAATCAGTCCCCTTTGACCAATTTGAGGATGTGAATTTTTTTCAATTAGTCTTCTTTCATCGTGTAATAAATATTGAGAAAGCATTCTTTATATACATATATATATAGACTTTGTACTTTACTGTGTGTTCCTGGTGAGTATTTGTGTGAAAAACACTATTATCAATATGATTTATTATTTTTTTCATCCACATCTTGCCCTTTCTCACAGAAATAATGTATGGATTCTATTCAATTTCCAAAACTATTTCCAAAATTTGTAGTCGCACACAAGATTGTGTGAAATGTAAGAAAAAAGAATGTCTGAAGCATATTCTGCCACATGGAGGCAGTACACCCTAGTGAATAATGGGCAAGGTTTGCATGACTGTTGGGGATATAAATAGTGGGTTGGGTCAAATATATCATTGCTGATACTACACTTTCATTCCATTCTCCAGACATTAATGTGCAGTCTGGACTTTTGCATGTCAAGAAGATAGTATCTTTCCCCCAGAGAAAAAGCAGCTGATATCAAAAAGGAATAAACTTAAAAAATATAGTTGCTGCCTGGAATCCTGAAAGGCAAATCTGTCCTTCCAGCTGTGGCTGAAGAACGAGGTTCTTTGGGGCAGCAGACTGAGCCACAGAACCATGCTAACGGTTTTTGCTGAGGATGAAGCAGCTGCTGTGTTTGACAGTGAAGATAGATTGATGGTTGTAAAAATCCTGTGCCTATTGTATTTATGAAAATGTTCTATGTATTAGCAAAACTATGAGTAGGAATGACTTCTGCTTTGAAAGTCTGTATTAACATGGACTACTTGACCCCTAAAGGATGCCTTATAATCTCTAAAACAAAATCTTCCAAAGTATAAATGTCTGGATATTAAAGTTAACCTCCAGTGGTTTTCTTGGTGCCATAGCAGTGTCCAGAAGCTCACCATGCTAAGCTCTGTGTAAAGCTTAGTTGCAACAGGACATGTATAGGAAAGGGGTTTCTGGTAACAGATTTTGTGTCAGAGGAGCAGAACTACTTTTCTGTAAATGTCGACAAGCCTATAAAGTTTCTGCATGGGAGGGACCAATATTTGATGGGACAAGGATGCTTATCTGAAAGAGAAAATATCTTTTACCGCTGTGGGAAAGAGAATTTTTCATTCCTTGGCCTGTTCTTCCTCAGATCCTTTTCACACAATAATGTGAGATTCTGTAATTTTGTAAGCCTCCCACTGTCCTGAGAAGTGCAGTTTTATGCCCCTCTACCACCTGGATTTTTTCACCATTGGCTTGAGACAGTGAAGTTTCTCCTCAGCTATCCTGTCTAAAAATTACTCCCCTTCACACCAACCCACAGGTCAAGAGGAAGCTAGGTTTTATTTATGAAATATGTTGTTTATAAGCTTGAAACCTTCCCCCCCGCCCCGTGTGTTGGTGCCTAATTGGTAAATGCACATTATCTTTTGGCATGGTACTTTGGGGGAAGGCAAAAGAAAAAAAGCAAGGAAAGCAAATGTAGAGGTCCTAGGTCAAGTTATTGTCGTAAACAAAAGATGGCTAATATCTAAAAAAATACATATATATATATATACACACAGAGATGTGAAGTGTTACAGTGCTGCATATAGACTTTCTACAAGATCAGGGTTTTGTTTAAACTTAGGTAATAGTGATTAAGCTTTTAAGTGGGGAAGAGGTTTTTTGCCTTAGCTGCAGAGTGGGTGCATCTGCTCTGTGTTAATACTACTGATGGTACCATTCATGATGCATTGAATCAGTCTGAGTAATTTAACATGTAATTGCTTATTTGATAAGAATTGCATTCACCCATTACAGATACCTCTCTGACTTCATAAAACCTCTTTATCATAACATGATCCTCTGGTGTTTTGCACTTTTACACTGCCTACCATCTCTCCCACGCTAACTGGCCTGCATAATCCCATCCAGACAGGCAAGTTAGCATCTTGCCTTTCTGATAATGATTTATTCTAGCTGATTTTAAAAGGAATGATCACACAATAAATGCTTGCATGTTGGTGGTCACATAGAAAATAGATGTCTCTCTTTAGTCTCTCAGTATCCCCAAAATCTGAATCACAGAACAGCACGGGTTGGAAGGGACCTTGAAAGATCATCTGGTCCAACCTTTTGTGGGAAAGGGAGCCTAGATGAGATGATCTAGCACCCTGTCCAGTTGGATCTTTGAAACCTCCAGCAATGGAGACTCTGCCATGCCCCTGGGGAGGTTGTTCCAGTGGATGATTGTTCTTACTGTCAAAATGATCTTGAATAATACTCTGCTTCAGGAAGGAAAAATATAAGCACTGGAAGGGCTTTGACTAGGCCCGACAATAAAAGCTCTCTAAATGCTAATCTTCCCAGAACACTCCTTTTAGAAATGATCTTGACTTTCCCTGCAACCATTGCTATGGTACCTCATCATCTCTCAGCGTGATTTTATTATTACTGCTGTTATTAACATCCCTGTGAGAAACAATACTGTATCTTAGGTGTGCTGCAACATGAAACATTTCAAAAGAAATTATTTTGTTTGCTTTTGTTTCAAACAAATTACTTCAGAGAAGTTGGAAATTGATGCCTTTTCAGACAGACTTACCTTGGAGAACTAGTAAATGCCAGCTGCTCTCCCAACTAAGCCTTTTTCAGGTCAATACCAAAGTTATACTGATGCTGTTTCAAACTGCACAAGAAATAAAACTACATAAGGGATGTGCAATCTAAATTTCCTTTGCCAATTTGTTACTAGCCTTTTCAGTTGTAGAGTGTGAAGGTTATTGCTTTCAGGCATGTGTTGGAGATTTTGCATAACAACTGTTCAGTAACAAACTGGAATGACTTTGAACCAAAGGAGTGATGTTGTGTAGTGTTCTCTGTATTGTCATTGTTTATTGCTAAGACTATTATTTAATTGAATGCTGTCTGTGGCACATGGGCTCTGAAGTAAAGGAGCATCAAGGTACAGAACCCTTTCTCTACAGTGTTATTATTTTCTGGTCCTTAATTAATGCATGAAACTTTTTCCTTCAAATCATGTAGACTTGCTTCAAAAGCAGTAAGCTTAATCATTATCTTGTGGAACTTTGTACATCCCACAATGTACAGAAACATGGGATAGTGTTCTAAAATACTCTATAGCGTGTTATTCCATAAGAACAGAAAGCAGAGGAGACTGAATCTTTCTTGGCTGTGGTCTGTGGTGAGTTCTCTCAGGAAAACCTACTGTATCAAGTGCTATTATGCTCTCTAAAATTAAAATTTTGTTTTTAGATGTGCCACTATAAAAAGTAAAGATTTTTCCAGAAACCTACCAGTCAGTCTCCTATCAGTCTAATCAGCTGCATTTCTGTACCTTTATATTGTTTCAGAAATTAATCAAAGTTAACAACCAGGTAACAGTTGAATTTATTTCTAGAACTGAATTTTCTGTCAGTTTGTCAGAGTGATTTATTAGTGTTCTGCACACATAAAGATGCCTGAATTACCTTGAAAACTAGGAATGGAAAAAATATGGTACATCCAAATGACAATCATATAAAAACTATAGGTACTACATGAAAATTGATAGGGTAAATAGCTTTGTTAGTATTGCTTTGTGAATTTTTGTTCAGTAATGAGATTTCCTTGGTGCTATATAAAGTACTAATAATGTCACTTCTCCTAATTACTTTTGGCCTTACATTTATTATTGATACAGGCATACCGGTTGGAAAATCTTTAACCCTTTGTATTTTTGGCATGCCTTTTCACGGTGGTTCTGTGGTGGCCTCATCTGGTATAAAGGGAGAAGGAAACATGCTGGAGGAGGATACTGCTGATCCACACCACGGTGCACAGCAAAGCTCTGCTTGGAGTAGTTTTGGAGACAGACTGTACAGCCCAGTGTCCTGTATCTGTGGGATTAGTTACAGTTACAGTGTTTGGTTAGTTGCTAACACTTTTGAAAAGCTGGTTATTAGTTGCAACGGCTGTTAGAGCAGCTGATGTCAAAAGCAATTAAAATTACTGAGTTTCAGGATTTATTTCATCTAAAGCGAAGTTTTTAATTTCTAATGTCTCTTTGCTGTCAGTTGAGCCTTCCTTTATTTTTCTGTTTACTTCTAGATTTTTGTCCTAAAGTTTTTAAGGTGTTCAGTAAATGTAGCAAAAATTTAAATGGCTACAAAAAAAGAAGTGTAGTAATGGCAGTCAAAATTAGGAGGAAAACTATACTAATTTTCTACAGATTTCTGCCCTTCTCCTGCCCACGTGAGTCCAAGGTTCTTGCTGTGACACTAGCTCAAGGAAGGAGATGGCACATTCTCTGGCTCATTTGCTTTTTATGGATGCGCTGGGTGCTGTTAATGAGAGCAGGTGCCAGCAGAGTTCTGCCAGCCTTCCCCTCAAACCACACGCTCATTTCAGTATCTCTTCCCGACACAGCTGGCTATTTTCACAGAGCAGAGAGGAACGTGAGTGTCTCTGAGACTTGTACTCTGAGACATGTAGTGAGCTTCAGGAAACAGATTCAAAACTGGGGAGGAAGAGGGACCTGAGAGCCGAGAGGCAATGAAATGCATTGGAAGCACAGATAAAAATGATGTGGGAGAATATGTACTGAGCCTGCTGTACCAAACTGTATGGTAAGTTGTGGTGGATGCAGTGCTGTAAACTAAATATTAGTGATTATTGCATTTAGGTGATTTTTTTCTTGCAGAACCTACATTATGTTACTCGTATAAGGGAAAGTGTTAGTGTGTGTTCAGTTTACCATAAATTAAATTCAAAGGTAAAACATGCTCAGTGTGTTATATGCAGCAACATGCAGAAACCAAAGAGGAAGATGTTCAAATGATAAGAGAATGAAGCAAGTCCACGTTTCATCACTTTTGTTAAGAGTGAAAGCAAGGTTGTGGGCAACTTCTCAAGAGTCACTCCTTTCTCACGCACAGAACAGACCTATGTGATATCTGCATGGAAGTCGGGCACAGGAGTGTCATCAAGGGGATGCCACTGGAATAAAGAGTGGTGTTTTACAAACCAAAAAACCTAAATGAAAACAAAAAATCAAATCAGGTCATTAAAGGAAAGGGTGGGGAAATTCTAGCCCTTGTTCCTTGCTGTGCCAAGGAGAGGGAAATAAAAAAGAATGGCTCTCAATCTGTTACACTGGCTGGTACGTAAAAAAAATAATAAACTAACTGCATGCATGACCTCTTTCCTCCTCTCCATACCCATGCCTGTGTTAAGACCCTAGTCTGAGTTTTCAAAGGAATCATACCTTTGACTGACTGATGCACAGATGGCACTTGTGCACAAGGGCCCTAGTTATCATATAGAATTCAGGATTGCTTTTCAAAGTAAATATGGATACATTAGTTGGGGGTATTTGAGCAGGAGTAGGTTCTTTTTGCGGCTGTGTATGTCTTAAAAAGTAAATAATAGTTGCTTTATTGCCTTCCTGTGAAGTCCATGCTGATGCGAAAAGAAGATTTTTATGGAAGAGACAGGAATCAGTGACAAAGCACCATTTTTAGAGATGCAAAAGGAAAGAGTTTAGATTGCATAATCAAAGAGAAAAATTAGAAACTTTGTCCTGAAGGCAAATGCACCTACTTGTCATTTACTCTCCTCCCTTTTCCACCACTTTTTTTTCCCATGAAATGCATGCAAATCCCAACATGCACTAAGTTTTCCTCCAGGCATGATATACTTGTGTGGTTATTTAAGTAAGAAATGGGTTGAATAGAGATATCGGGTGTTCCTGGCAGAGAGGTCTTGGAAAAGAGTACTCTATTTACTGCTGTTGTTTTAAAGTAATCCAGTCACCCCTGAAAGCATTTCTAGTTTGTAAAGGGATAGCTGTCATTCTAATTATACAGCATACATATTTCCTTCTTAATTTTCTTTGTCTTCTCACAGTACAGCCAGGATTTCTGAGTTTATCTACTTTAAAAAAAAAAAAAAAGTCTAGAAATTAAGTGTAAGCATTTTAGCAAAATGAAGAGCAGTTTAGGAAGTAATTCAAGTAGAGCAAGAACTTGCTGTAATCAATTAATGCTTGTAAGAAATCACAAATTCTAGTTGCACAGGACACTTACCAGAGTCTGGAAGCAGTAACTGAATGTGTGTGGTCTCCTACACCTGGCTACAAAGGCTTCCACTTCTCAATGGCATGCATTGCCAGCCAATACACTCCTACCTTTAAAGGTGTCTGTGTTTGGGGTGAGGGGTATCGAAGATGGTGGGGTTTAGTCTAAACTACCGGCCCTATAAATGAAAGAATTACAGGGCAGACAACGGTGAGTGTGATCATTCCATGGTAGCTCCACAGCAGTCATAGGAAGATGTATTTTAACTGCCCCAAATGCCTTTGCAGCCCATTGCCTGCTTCCCTTCTCCAGACAGTTGCCCTCCCACTCACAGCTCCCCCATTCCCGCTCGGGAGCTCGCCCTTCAGCCTCGGCTCCAGCACCACAAATGGAGGCTTGTGCCACAGAGGCAGCCTGATGGCTCTCCCAGGGGTTCTGC
>NW_010119923.1:5789-39199 GCF_000699245.1 Pterocles gutturalis | reverse complement strand
CCTGCGAGGCCGGGCGGGCTCGGGCCTGTGCGTGCGGCCCGGTGAGGGGCTGTGAGGCCAGAGTGGGCTTAGCGGTGTGGCGCAGCCCCGGTCCGGGGCCGTTCCCCCACACGGGTGGATAACGGAGGTGGGAGACGGTCCGCGGAGGATGGTGCGGGAGGTATGGGGTGGGAGGCCGTCGCTTTGCTCCCCAAATGCAGCCTGTAATTTTGGGGACAGCACCTTAAAAGCCAGATTTTCACATGCACTCAGGCCCCAGAGTGCATGGGGATTGCAAATGGTTGCAAACATTATACATCCCCTCCACATACACATAATAGGTATACGTAATGTGTAAAAGCCAAAGATCCATCAACATGCTGGTAACAGGATTTCTGGGGTAGGTCCTGTTCTAGTGCAGAGATGGCCGTGGCATCTGCCTCCCCCCTGGACAACGTCAGGCTTTCAGCAATTGCCTGTGTGGAAAGAAGGGCGGAAGGGTAAGCAGCACAAGGTATGCAGCAGGTGCTGCAAGGAGACCCACAGCAATTGCTCCGCTGGGCACAACTGTGCCCCAAAACTGCACAGCACGGGCTGGCCAGGGTTATTTCTGTGCTGTTTGCTTGGCAACATCTGTAACCTCACAACACTGAAGGAGGAGCTCCTCCTGTCACGGAAACTAGGAGCTCTGCAGTAGTTGACCCTAAATCAGTGACATGGATTTGGGGTCAGTAATTGTGATTCAGTCACATGGTCAGGTTCAAAATATCCATCCTAGCTGAATACAACACTCAGAAAAAAAAAATGCCCTCAAATTAAGAGCTACCATCTTGTCGTTTTGAAAGATGGGTGGGAAAGGAAGCAGACCTTTCTTTGTAATAATTCTTGCTTCTGAGGTACAAATTTAAAGTGATAAAGTTTTCCAAAAAATATACAATAGAAATACAATTACTTCCATGGACCATGTATTTTGTACCAGTTGTCCAGTACACCATGTCTTAGCTCTCTGCTGTGAGGAACAAATGAGTTATTTTTTTTAAACGGTATTCTTTTGTTTGTGAATGATTAACTACAGTTACAAATTGAACTCTCTGCAAAACAGTATGTGTCAAGTGAATAAAATGATTGCTTTTCTTTTTCTCTGGGCTGTGTAGTTTTGGATCTATGCATCTTAAATGAAATAGATCACTTTGACAGGGTGTGTATGACCCAACTAGTAGCTAGCAAGTGACTGGCACGTTTTTCCAGTACAAAAGATGTGCCACAGGTGTCTGTCCTTAGACTGACGTTGGTGGGTGCTGGGCTCATCTGGAGCAAATTAGCCTCTCAGCGCAGAAAACAGTGAGCTTTGAAAGATTTATCTGTACATTTAGCATTGAATTTAGAGTTAGGTCCGCTACAGAATAAGGAGAGAGGAGTTACTGGCAGTGAGTTTCTGGATTTTCTTTATTTGAGCTCCAACTAATGATTCACCTCAGCCAATGCTTGAGTATTTTTCAAAGGATGGGTCAATCTTCAGCCCTGTGTTGCGTGACTTAGTTAAAAGCACAATTTGTGCCTAGAAAGCACTGAAGTAGAGTAGGATTTGTCACTCTGATAGTCTATTAAGTATGTTCTAGAACTGATAAAAAGAGGTTAAAAGTTCTTAAACAAATGCAGGAATTAGATTGAGGTATAATATGAATGTCTAAACTGAAACTCTCACATACCTCTTTATTCTGGAGGTCTTTTTTTCCAGGAATGCTAGCCTCAGCAAGAGGTATGACTGCTACGCTGTTTGGTTTGCAAGAGTGAGTTTTATTCAGATGGCTTTTTTTGTTTCTTTGGCTTGTTTTGTGGGCTTTTGCAGGAGTACAAATACCTACATAAGATGAAATGGGAGATGTTTCTTTAGCTCTGTAAGAGATATGTTAGCTCTGTAGAGACTGGGATTTCAAAACCGTCTCTTCTCTGTGATTCCTATAGGCTAGTTCCACATGATTTTCCCTTAAAATATTTTTTGTTTTGGATGCTTCTTCTAGGCACCGTTTTCTTCTTGCAGCTTTTGGTTTAGAGTGTAGTTGTGAGTAGCTGCAATGTATAATGCCTAGTTCTAAGTGTTATTCATTGAATCCAATATTTTGAATTAAATATTGTCCTAAGCCATGGGGCCTTTGCTTTAGCTAACAAGTTTGTATGCATCTTCTCACACTAATATGTATATTAGCCTCTCGGAATGTATTTCTTTTTGATGTCTTTTATTTTAAAAACTACGATGAAGCCCTCCAAAACAGATATTTCCTATTCCGCTTTCCAACCTTCCTTTGTTCTAATAATATTTAATACTGAAAAAGCACAACTCTTACTGTATGGAGTTCCCTAACACCACCCAAACACACTATGGCTTAAGAGAAAATAAATTCTAATAACACTAAGGAAAGGCAAATGGTGAGGAGCTGTTATTCCTATTAATTTATTTCTTACTTACCAGCAGCATGCTTTGAACTTGAAATCTAGCCTGGGTATACGCAGACACTAAGCTTACAGTCTGAGCTGCTTAATTCTACAGTGTGTTGTTGAGTTGAGAGAACCACAGCAAAGTCAATGAAACTTAAGTAGATACTCTAGTCTGCTAGTCCTAAGCTATTTTTTTGGTAACTTATTACAATAATTGCTATAAAGCGTGACTGGATGCACTGTAAAAACCAAAGAGGAATGAACTGGAGACACATTGTTAATTTTTATTTCTTTTTACCAATGATCTACTTAATGTCACTGCAGCAATGTCACTCTTTGGGATGGCACAAGATTGTGATTGTCTAACCTCTAGCAGATTTTCTGTTTACTTTTGGGTTTGTTTTATACCTTTTCTCAGGGCTGCTTTGTATAAATCATGAGTTACTGTTCTATAAAGCTCAGATTTATAATTAGGAAGTCTTCAGAGAACTCCTTTTACTCCGGTTTTACTGTTTTGAAGAGTTTAAGTTATGTTGGTGCTAGACCTCAGTGCATCTTTGTTACACACCCAAGATGTAGATGTTGGTGCATGAGTATTTAGAAGAGACACAATTCCTTTACTTCGAGCTTCCTGAAATAACCAGGAAAATAAAAATTATCATGATCTGGAATAACTCAGTTTAGCATTGGCCTCCTGTTACTGAGCTCATTTTGAAAAAAAAAAAAACAAAAAACCAAAAAAACAAAAAAATCAAACCAAACAACCCAAAAACCCCCAAAACTGAAGCTGGTTGGAGTAATCTACAAGGATCCAGAAGTGGGTCAGGTATAAGAGATATGTCACCATGAATTCCAGTCATTCCACTGAGTTCAAGTCTGAATTTGACCTCGTACATGTCAACACTGGTAATAATCTGGAAAATATTTCCTTCCTATTTTGTGAGGAAGGAGAGCTGTTCCTTGAGTTTTCATGGTGGAAGAATGGGGAGAAAAAAGTGAAAATATGAATCTGTCTGAGGCACTATGACCTCTAAGATTCCTCTGTGTGAGGTATATGTGGCCGTTTGACCAATGTCTTTAACATTCCCCTTGGCACTCTTTGAAATTGTCTATTACAAAACAGATGGTGCAGTAGTTACTTTTTGAAGGACTAGAAGAGCATGACCACATCTGGAGTTAATCTTTAGCTCCCTAAACCAATACATCACCCAGTTTTAAGAGGGCCTTCCAATATAAATGCATTGCACAAGTACAGAGAAAGAATACACAGCTTTAAGGCAGAGTATAAGCAGTTTGGAACTGTAATTCATAGGCACACAACTCTTTCTGGTCAACTGTCTCATTTATGGGCAAGTCTTTTCTACAAGAATTTCTTTTTATTTCTTTTTATTTTCATTGAGCAACAGCAGTAAATGAAATATGTAACTTCTTAAATGAGATTTTTAAAAATCCATAAATTTTCAGGTTTTTTATTATTTTCCTTTTCTGTTGACAGCTACTACAGTATTCCTAAAGAGATGACCTGTTTTATTTTCATACTGTCCTTTGCCCCAAAGGATAGCTAAAAGTTGTATTAAACTGGCACGCACACCAAGTTCAAGTAAAACTACCTGTGGAGTTTTGGATGATCATTAAGCAGTATGGCACATGCTCTGAAGAATGATGGGAAAGGGCATGAGGACATTCAGTGATGATGCTAGGGTAAAAACTGTTTCTGCAGTCTTTTATGCCAAGACAAAGCACAAGTTTTATCCCACAGACCCTCATATTTTAAACTGCCTTGTACTGAACCAACTGACTACTATTTGATCTGGATAATCTAAATATTTAAAATATCAAACGTGTTATCTGTCTTTATGAAAAAATTGTCAAAAATGCATTGCTTCCTGCAAAGGACCCTAATTCATGTAACAAAGTAGTTGTAAGGGCAAAGAATTTTGCATGCTAACAAATCTACAAGTCATGTCTCTGATACTGTTCTTGAAAAAGATAAAATTTCTCTTGTCTCTAGTATTTTGCTTGGCTTATATGCTTTTTCTGTCCTTTTGTAAAGCACCTAACACAGGAAGACATGAAACACCTGCAGATAAATTATGCAGTGTTAGTTTATATTCCCAGATTAAATTTTTGTCCCTCTAATTATCATAATGTGTAAGGATTTGAAACATTGCACAAAGTAAGAAACATTTCACAATATGGATTTGCTGAAACCAATGGAATTCCGCACGAGATACTCTGATCTGTGGGTGGCTAATGAAAGTAAAACAACCCACATTACCCACTGGTTCAGAATTTGGGTTTTGAGGTAGACACTTTTCATATCAGGTTACAGATTGCAGCTGCCTGAACTATCAGCTCTTTATAATCTTTGTAGCTGCCTTGCTCAGCTGCAAAATTGAAGTTTTGCTGAAGTTTTTATAGTATTTCAGATCAGTGTCTTTACCTGCCTCTGGGGGCACACACAGCACAATTGTGATAGGATATTCTGCAAATGTCAGTCTGTGGTAGGTTTAGATTCTGGTTGTATGACATAGTTAATTCTTTCAATATCTGTTAAAGTATTATAGTTGGTTTGCCTTCAACCTTTTCCTCACACTTAAGATGTAAAGATTATATAGCTGATTCTGTAGAACGCCAGACTTGTATTTAAACATCCTGAATAATTCTACTCATAAAATTTAGCATTTTTGAGTAATAGAGTAAAAATGCATACGCTTTTTTAACCACTCCAAAGAGACAGTGTCACAAGAGACGCTAGGAGTAGATCTGCACAGACCCTAGCTGGGGGGGTTGACTGCAGGTTGTATCATTCCATGTTCCCACACTTACCTCCTTGCCATCTACATAGAACCCTTTGCTGACAGTCTGCAGCTGTTCATCATCATACAGGCACTATATAAAACTGAATCAGTATTCTTATTGGAAATGCTGTATGCTTTTCACTCACCTGTTTTGTGCATTTCCAGAAAAATGTGGCTAGATCCTGACTGATAATGTCTTCCACTAAGGTTGATCAATCGGGAATTTCATCAGCGTACATGCCCTGTGCATATTCAACTCTTCTCTGTGTTCATTGACGACTGGAATTCTTTCTTTGTAAGTTAAGAAAGGCCTTTTTTCAAGAAAGATTATATTCTGTTGAAATTTTTCCAAACCCTGCAATCAAGTTGTGTGATTAGTTCTGAAAGCCAGTCACTTGTTAACTTTTACTTTTTAACATTAATCAATAATTTTTGTGAGGGAGATAGACTCTGGCTGTGCAGTTGAGCTTTGTATTTCACATTTCCATTGAGAGCCATGCTGTATCCTGGCATCCAGCTAGGAAATTCTGATTAAAACCAAGTGATATGGGATTGCCTACCCTGCAAGCAAGTAATGAAAGCCTGTCTTAAAGTGTCGAAAATCTGTGCGCAAAACTGAGATGCTAAAGTTCCTGTGGCTTAGTTTTTACTAAAAGTTTCATTTTCTTTTATATATAACAGCATACATATCCACATGAGGGCACCAGCTGACATCTTATTCTCAGCCCGATGTGTAGTCTGTTTCTGAAATGAATGTGCCAATCAGTGGTCACGCCATCCTTATGCTTACAGAGCTAGAGTAAAGATTGAACTGTTAAATGTTACAGTTCCCAAATTTGTTTTATTCTTTTTCGTTTCTTAGAGCAGCAGTATTTTTACTTTCCCTGCACTCTACCTTCATCAGAAATCTTGAAAAAAACTTTAATCACATAGAAAAGTGTGGATGTTAAGTTTTTTTAAAAAAACTAAATTCTTTTTTAACCTGGCTACATAGTGGAATGTCAGTGAACACTCATTAAAATTGGTAGTTTATTATTTCTTAACTTCGAAAGAAGTTCAAAAATCCAAAGGTTTTAGCCTTCTTTCTATTAAATCCACAAAAATATGCAGTCAACACCCATTCCATTTGTAGAAGTTATACAATCTTTTAAAAAAAAGCAAAAAACAATTGATGCTGTACTCTGGATTATGCTGAGGATTCAGGACCAAGATTGTCCACTTCCTTTCCCTGCTAACTCCAAGAATGTTGACCAACATAAATACAGCACAGGAACGATCACATTTCCTCTCGCCGCTCCCAAAGTGTCAGGCAATCAAAACTGCAGAGGCTTGAGGCTTTCTTCAGGGGCAGCAGACCACATACTATAAGGAACATGTAGCAATGTATTAGCTAAATAAGGAAGGTTACCCAAGCAGGCTGCAGGGTTATTTGACAAAGGTGACTGCTCACATCATGAAGTGATATAAATTGTATTTTTCTTTGAAGTCAACTGGACAGCATTTTGAAGGAAAGAGAAACTTGTCAGGAACTTCCAAAATGCTTCAGAGAGTATTCAGAAAAGCTATTTTGGCCTAGTGAGACTTATCACCCTAGACCCTAAGCAGTGGAAACCCATAGACTTTTCCAAACAGTGATTCAGAAGAACCAAATTAACTTCTGCTCTTCCTCAACCTCTGTAGTTACCTCTAAATTATTTCCAGAATTGTCACTTCCCAGTACAAGGACTCTTGTGTGTTCAAAGCCTGCACTCTTTTTCGCACATGCATGACCACGCATCTGGATTGCTTGTCTACATCACTGCTTTCTCCTGTGCCAACCTTGGTGTCATAGTTGTGGTGCCATTTGCAGTGCTTGTGTCTCCAGGTACTAAACATGAGAAAGAGTTCAAGTATTAAAACTTTCTTATTTAGAGTTATAAACCATGTAGAAGTGATCATTGTTTGGATACGAGCTGCAAATGGACAGTACCACCTACAAACAGATGGGACTATTTCATTTAGCTGTCTCAAAGTTAGGCGTCCAGTTTAGTCACAGATGATCTTCCATAGTCAGTGAAGCTCCAGAGTTGCCTCTACACAGCAGGGAACTTAACCAGGCTAGGCTGGCGTGAAAGACCTGAACTGCTTTTTGAAGATGCCTCCACCTCTTCATTAACTATAGGAAAAGCCTAGGCAACAAATTAAGTGGGTTAAGTGACACTTTGACAGCTAGAACTAGGTCAAATGACTCCCATCCTTTCTGACAGACCTCAGCTCAGAAAAAATTACTCAGCTTGCCACAGAAATGACTGCTACTCTAGCTAGTGTAGCCACCGCTCTTGCCACAGCCTCAGTTTATAGCCTTTTAGTTTTCATCCATATCTCAGTTCTTGTAGTTCCTGCGGTGACTTCGAAATCTCCTTTGAGTTGTCAGTATCACTTAGACTCAAGAGGCCATAACTCACATCCACCAGATGGATCCTGGCACACAGAGTGTTATCAGCTTCACAATTTCCCCCAGGTATGAATACTTGTATACTGCTTAAGGCACCAACTGCCTCAGGGTTTTACTCAGCAACAAAGCTACATTTTCTTTATTATTTCTGTTGTCTCAGTGTGCATGCTGAAGACTCAGGTTCCCTGTTATGGATTATTCACTTTGTCATCTTCTCTCAGGATATGGAAGTTTTCTTTTCTCCTATATTATCAGCTATGTTGAGCTAAATTGAGGTCTGACCTATGTTAAAATCAGTTATCCAGAATCTTTTGACATCTTCCAGTGTCTCCAAGGCATCAGGCTTTTCAGTTGATGAATACATATCCGGCCCTCTAGATAGCTGAACAAGTACTTTACTGGATCAATCAGAACCTCTTTTATTGTAACACCTATAACCTTACTGGCTCTGCTGATTATTTCCCTTAAAAGTGCTTTGGAAAAAAAAGCAATGCTAGAAGACAACCAAACAACTCTCATTCCCCTCCTCCCTTCCCCTGACGTACAGCTATCACTGAGGACTATAACAAACAAGCATCCGTTAATCATCTCTTGGATTTCTCTTGGTAATATCTGAAGAGAGGAAGTAATCACTTAATGTAGCACTGGTGCCAAAACAATATCTCAAAACACATGTCTATATACATATATACCTTAACATTTTATGGCATGCATCTAATTTATATTTAGTGGACGTTAAACACTTGCATGGAGAACTTTTATTTTTCAGTGGATAGGTGATGCAGGGAGAAATCTTACAGATACTAACTTCTTCTTCTTTTGCAAAAATAGTAACTTGAAGATTTTGGACCAAGATCACTTCTGTAAATTTTGCAAGACTAAATTACTGTGCTAAAGGCAGGACATTGTCCTTTGAAATTACCGTTTTTTTCTTAGAAAAAAACCCTAAAGATTCTTTAAAGTCACTGTTTTCCATCAGGATTTACAGTAGATCAACATCTTCACAACTTTTTAATGTCTGCTCCAGTGCTCAAGTTTGTTCTCATGCTATGAAACATGCTTCTGTCTATGTATCTGCATTGCAGTAAGGACTGTGGCTGGTCCTCAGCACAACATCTTTTCTGACTTTTCCAACTCTTTGTCTTTCCATTGAGAAAAGAAATCTCTTAGGCTTTTCCCACTCCAGAGGACTACACTATGCTATGATATTTCTAATCTTTAAATAATGGTATTTTGTTTCTGTCACCAGGATAGAGTATTCACTAAGACCAAGATTAGCCCTGAGAGGCCAGTTTCTCGCCACCACCCCAACAGCCAATGGAGAAATAGGCTTTGGCCACAGTTGAGGAAGAGCAGAAGTTAATTTGGTTCTTCTGAATCACTGTTTGGAAAAGCCTATGGGTTTCCACTGCTTAGGGTCTAGGGTGATGAGTCTCACTAGGCCAAAATAGTTTTTGTGAATACTCTCTGAAGCATTTTGGAAGTTCCTGACAAGTTTCTCTTTCCTTCAAAATGCTGTCAAGTTGGTGTTTCCCTTTCCAACTCTCTTTTACTAATAGATGTTCAGTAAGAACGTGAGTCTTCCTGTATACCTAAATTTTTTTTTCCTTAGCACTTCAGTTCACAAATAAATTGGTTCAAATGGACCATTTCAGAATCTAAATTCAAATGTGTTAACAAATGAACATTGTGTGATACAAGTCATAAAGTTTCCTAACAGGCTCCTGCTTTTCCAGTGCTGTATTTGTAATAATGATATTCAATAGTTAAAATAAAAATTAACAGAAAAAAACCACCAATCTGTTTATTAAAATAGTAGTGCTTCCATGAGCAGAAGCATTAACGTGTTTTCCATGGATTAACTCTGATGGCTTACCAGATATGTCTGCCATGGAGATGAAGTAATGGTACAGTTGGTAAAGACATTAGCGCAAACTACCAGGTAAAGCCAAACACTTGCTAGTATAAATTATATTTGAGTAGAATTGCGGTGTTACTTTTTTTTTGGTGTAAATTCATGGCACCTCCCATTTCTTTTTCACCAGCATATTTCAGCCTGATGGCAGTCCTCTTGTCTCCCCTTCCTTAGAACTGATTTCTCCTGGCCTCCTCAATTTTTTTTTATTTTTAATTAATATTTATACAATTTTATTTAATAGATAGGTATACCCACAGCCAGGGACCTGCAACATCTTTTTCCAGACATCAGCAGGACCCAGATATACTTGCTTCTGGCTGGTGTTTGCTCTGAAGGACAGACAGTAGCAACCATTTTTTCTCTTCCAGCCTTGCAGTGAGTCTAGATACACTGCAGAATGCTTCAAGAGTGTGGCAAAGGTACTGCTAGTAGCAGTTTGAGAGAAACGTACTCTGTACTGATGTATGTCAACTCTATAGGGTCCTGGGAATTGCAACCCTGTGTCTTTTTTAGAGAGCTGACGTCTCTCAATCAAATTCTGCAGAGCAAATGGAAAGTGAGTGATTATTAAAATAAAGGAATGTCTCTTTGCCTTTCCATTTTAGATTCAGGGATAAAATCACTACTGAAATTAAGGTTTTCCTGGCCAGTCAGAATTTATAGCTAATCCTAAGAATAGTCTTGTCACTTCCTCTTAAGCCTATATATCTAAACAGTGAGAAGTAAAAATAGCTGGAAAGTTTGAAGCACGCCATGTCTTCTTAATACATGCAGTGTTGGTATCTGCAGGCTTGAGTTTCACGCAGTTTTATGTGCTTTCTGCAATGAGGACATTTACAGTCTCTCTTGAAGAATTTGCACTTACAAGGTTTGTCAAAATTCATAATACCCTTAAGATATCACAAATAACCAGTTAGTGATTGCCCCTTTTTTGATAATGAGCAGATACACTTCAGTCAGCCTGATGTTAATGATTACTGGCCTTGTATTAAAAGCATTTGTTGATGTAGTATGTACATGTGTAGCGTTTCTAATTCCGTAAGCACTTTCAGCTAGTGTAGCCAGCCTTGCCATCAAATGTGGTAACTGCTGAAAGCCCTCTAGCCCCAGACAAAAAAAACTTTGGAAAGTGTATCGGTTCACCATGCAGCTGCATGGACATTGATGCCAGCTAAGGAGATAAGGTACGGGTAGGAACAACCAGTGAGAAGTTAGGATCATTTAATTCAGCAGCAGTGTGGGTTTTATGCCAAAATAAATTGCTCATGAGTCTACAAACAAAGGGTTGCCAATATAACAATGATATATAAGTAGAAACTCATACCGATAAAGTCTTTTGGTAGTAATTCATAAATTTAAGAATGAAAAAGTGGTCTCAGATTTAAGAAGAACATCAGGTGTCCATTACCAGAATGTAATTGTTCTCTCAATATTAAATTTAAAAAAGAAACAGTTTAAAACTTTGTGCATACAGAGGAGCATGCTGTTCTCAAAGAAATTAAGGTGAAAGTTAATGAAGTTGAGTACATTTCTTGTGCTGTCTATGCACATCATCGGCTGGCCTGTACAGCTGGGGTCAGGGTGCTGGTTCCCCCAGACACAGGCTGTGATTGTGGGCAGGCCTAAGGGTGATTCTCTGGAAGTAAAGTTACCCTGTATTTTAAGAATAAAATAAATCCTGTGATTGGTTTATCAAATTAAAAACTTGCAAATGATTAGTTGAACTAAGGAAGTGATATTTGAAGTTAGGAAGAGATATCTCTAGAATATCAAGTAACCTCCTATCATTAAGTGAGGGCCTATAGATTACTCAACTAATCTGGAATAAAGCTTTCCCTGTAAAAGTAAACTTTCCAAAGTAGAAATTGATATGGAATTTCCTTTGGGCTCAGTACTCAGATCTCAGACCTGGGAAATGAATGTGATCTGTAACAAACCTAACAGGGGCTCAAATGCTTACACAGCCTCCTCCAGTGACCCTAAGGTAATAATTCTTTTCTTCAGTGCTTCTGTCGCTACTTTGCCTTTGGTAAGAGGATCTTGGGAATGCTTCTTAGGACTGAGGGAAAATGCCTCTTTTTAGACCGGTCCTCTTGAACTCCTGTCTTGGTTTCAAACAGCTCTAGAGTCAGTCCAATTTAAAACTGGTTATGTCCAGTTTTATCCTCTTTATAGCTACGATTGAATGATGTACATGCTCCTCCACACATAAATTGATGTGGTTAGTGGGAGCATGTAATTTACAAGCCTGTAGTAGATCTGAGCTTTTGCTTTGGATCTTTCCTTTGGATTTAAACAGAAAAAGAATGGAGCTGTTTGTGATTTCTTTTTCAGAAAGTTGTTGCTCAATGTAATCATGCTTTTTCTCTGCAGCAAGACGAGTAGGAGTTGTTAGTTAAAAGTTAGTTTTACAATCCAGCATATGTGTGAGAAGGGATATAGTGTACGTGAGAAACTCATTTGAGAATCAGTTACTACTGTCTTTTCCATTTTTTTCTCTGTGACAATCCTGTTTTGCAGACTCTTTTGGGATTTCAGAGATTGTGAAACTGAAAGTGATAGGCACAGAATTAACTTCAAGTAATTACTGACCAGTCTCGATGTCCTTTATACCTCCTCTGTATCTGTTTTAGCTTTTCACAATTCTCTTTGACCCAACAGAGGTACAGAAAATGTAATAATTGATGCAAATTACAGCACCACTCTAGCTATACATGCAAACCATGAAGACTTTTCACCTTTGCATTGCCTTTGTATGTTACTGAACAGAGATTTGGTTTTTTGCCTCTTCCAACTCTGGACCCTTCTTTTTGTTCTCTTCAGGAGGCTAGAGAAAATTACAGCACATTGTTTATGGCAGCTCTGAAAGAAAATTCTTGTTGTCACATTCGCAGACCAACATTTGAAAGGACTGTGTATAGATATGCCATGTATTCCCAGCATGACTGAGTTAGAGCAACACTTTCAAGAAGCAGGACGTGGGATGGAAAAGCAGAATCTCTTTCTTGCAAAGTCTTTGCTTTACCACTGTTTCTACATATTCATCTTGGAACTTCTTCAGTTCAGTCTTGACCACTGTCAAAGATGTTTTCTTGTTAAAGACAGACTACTGGGGCTTCAGAAACATTGCAACAGTTCAGTAAATGTGGAGGAAAGTATCTCAGCTTTTACTATTAGAATATAAAGGAAAAAATCATGTGAATTATCAATAACAGATTGTACTTCATTCTGTAGGAACTGAAGTACTTCAAATACAGTAATAATCTTTTAAAATAAATATTTCCTAGCATATGAGAGTTTTCACAGTACTGCTATGCTAAGAGGAAACTTTAAATATTATGAAAATCCATAAAATGGTTGTAGTAAGTATCCTTTTTAAGATCAGTTTATATAATAATTTTGTTGCCATGCAGACTAAAGTGGACAAGACCACTGTAGTCTTAAAGCTTAAAAACATGTCAGGCTGGAAAGAGGGCATGACAGGACAAAAGTCCCAAGCAACAGAGCCTGCTAGCATTGATGGAGGGTGTGATACTGAGAAGCTTAAAAACATATCAGGCTGGAAAGAGGGCATGACAGGACAAAAGTCCCAAGCAACAGAGCCTGCTAGCATTGATGGAGGGTGTGATACTGAGAGGTGTTGTAAGGAAAAACAAATCACTCAGATGCCTTTGGCCACACTATTAAGTAAAGCATATATATTTCTGCAGAAGATATGCAGCTATAACACCACTCTCCCTATGGGTGAGAAATCTGTATGGTTATTCACTGATGTATGCCTGTCACTGCAAAACTCTCCCATAACTTGCACACGTCAGTCATTGATGTGCTGGGAATTCACGTCTTCCCAGAGCAGTGGGTAACCATGGAGGTCCCCAGCTTTATTTCACTGAGCAGTTCCAGGGGACTAGACACCTTCTGGTGGTATGGAGAAATTTGCAGAGTACGTGACAGGAAAATAATAGGTATTGATATTATGCAATTAGACATATTATAAATTTTGCAACAATTTCAAGTTCAGTATCTTTGCTTGGTAAAATTTGCAGCTGGGTAATTCTCTTACCGCTTGTCTTTAACTGTTGGTATGCAGCAGCAGTATAGGCTATTACATCAGTGTTACATTTAGTCATGGGGAAAAAACAGGATGGTTGCCGTAAACAGTCTCGGGAAACAGAGATCAATGGCAGAATTGATTTAAACTGACCCTGACAATGAAGTAGTCTCATCACAGGGTTCTGCAGCCAGGCCCTGTTAAAATAATTGTTTATTTTCCTTGCTGTTTTTGAGACACTGAAATTTTGTCAGCCTTGAAACAGAATTAACTGCCAGGAGTGTAGTTGTTTTGAGTAAATATTCCCAGGATTTCAACACACCATGGATGGCAATGAGATCTCTTTTGATGTTTGTTGTCCTAATTCCAATACACAACACTGAGAGTAAAATACAAAACTGTAGGTTACTCTGCAACAAATTTATGCACAAAAGAAAAAATCTTAGTGGCTCCATTATTTTACCCTTTTATTTTAATTTTGCTCTGGCATCTCTAGATTTTCCAGCTATACCAGTTTCTGACTAGGCTGCTCTTCCAAGAACAACTTTCTCAAGGGGTAAAAGGAAGAAGAGTAATTCCGTAACGTGCGTTTTTAAAGTTTCCAGAAAAAAAAAATTACCACTTATTTAAATACTGGTTTTTTTCATCTCTTCCAGAAAAGGCTTAGGCAAGACTTGATTTCTTTTTTTTTTGGAGCAAGCACTGGATCTCTGAAGCAGTTCAAGATAATTGGACACCTGCTATTACTCTGGGAGTTGCCCCTTGAAGATGCTAAGGAAAATATTTTCACAACAGGATGAGGCAAACACTGGAACAGGTTTCCCAGAAGTGACATGGAGTCTCCATTCAAACAAGGAGACTCCACATCAAACAAACAAAGAGACCAAGACTCTGAGCAGTCTGACCTGACATTGAAAGTCGTTCTGCTCTGAGCATGTGCTTGGACTGGAAGATGTGCCAAGCTCCCTTCCAGTGTCGATTCTTTTATGAGTCTATTATTTTGAGGACTTCCACAGAAAGTGCTAATTTCTTCAGCTCTTGCACTTCAGTTCTCAACAGATCCGTGTGCTCAGGACCACACATTTGTTGCCTACTCAAACTTGTGAACCTGTAAATGGGCCCTTGTTAATCAGTAAAATAAAATAACTGACTGTGGAGGAGAAAACAAGAGAGCCAAAGGATTTTAAAAAATTAAATGAGTATTTAAAAAGTGGGAGACTTCTCTTAGGTAAGAACTGAATAATCTTGCTGACCAATAATATAAGGTGAATTTCTTGTCACAAAAATTACCTTTATAGCAACCTAACACCGTTTTCTTGAGAGAGCTTGACACTGATCTATATATTCTTGAGTTCAGAACCAGGTCATTGTTTCTTAATAGCCTGGATGCCAAAATACTTCTGTGTGTTGGCTCTTCTGACTGCAGTTTCGCATGGTCAGTGGTATTAAATGTTTGCAATCAGCCCTGAGACAGAAAAAAAAAAGAAAAAAAAAAAAAAAAGCATATTCATGTTTTTCTTCAGATGAGGCACGGTCTAGATTTTTGCTTTCTTTCCAGGTATTGGGCTTGGACCACAAAATGCTGATCCACAGCTGGAACTAGCCCAATGTTCAGGGTTCTTCCTACTCAGTTATTTTCTCAACCCATTAGGTTGCAAACTGTTTGGTTGCAGAAAATGTCACTATTTGTGTATCTTCCTCGGAGAGCAGGAGACTTGGTTCCACTATTTGACCCGTTTTTGTGGATTTCTTTCAGAGCTCTCAACATTTATTTCTTCCTGGCTGAGTCTCTGGGGATGTAAGAAACAAAGACCGGCACGTTTTTTGCCTGTAGCGCTGAGCAGCACTGTGGCTTCTCTGGTTACCATATGTCCCAACACAAAAATTCATGGTGCCAGCTCATGCAACGACATGTGCTATGCTACTGGCTGAATAAATGTATCATACAGGATTCAGCTGCATCACTTTCTTGCCTGCAGGTCTACACTTTTTTCCTCTCATTCTTCCTCGGTGTTTTGCATATAGAGTTAAGGTTTGTGGGGCATGAGCTGAATGCAAAGGTCTGATTCACCCACTTTAACTGAGGGACTTAAATTAGGAGCATTTTTGCCCTAAGCTACCTTAATAGTCTGTTAAGAAAGAGAGACTTTTTTGGGGGAAGGCAGGGCGGGGTGCATTTAGGGGTGAGCTGAACGATGCTCTGGAAGGATTTTCCCTTTGGTTTCAAGAGGGAGCTAACAATGAATACATTCCTGATGAAGGTACCTGGCCAGCTGCCTGGAATTAGGTGAGATGAAACCAGCCAGAGTATGAACGCTAACAAGGCCAGCCCTAATCCCAGACAGTCTAAGCAACAAGCTAATTTTGCTAGCAGCCCCTCAGACCTGGCCTGCTTAACCTTTTTTCTTTAATTAAATTATCATATGCCCATGGTACTGTCCTTACTAGCAGTGTGCGGGCTCCTACCCCGCAATAACTCGTCCTTCTTTTATAGAGGGGTTGGCAACAGCAAGCTGCCTGGCATGTCCCAAGGTCTGAGCCTGCCCACAAGCAGGTGCCGCAGACCAGAGGGGATCCGAGCTGAGGCATGGAGCAGGTTTGGGAGGCAGAACAGCCCAACGTTCACACAGTGAGCAGAGGGGAGGGAAGGTGAGGTGCTGAGCTGAGGAGGTGAAAGGAAGATGAAGAAGATGAGGGGATAGTCAAAATTTTTGGGTTGGGGGAATACGCAGCTGGGATTTTGGGAGGAGAACCCTTGACTGCTGATGGGTGCCAGAGCTGTGTGAGGTCTGCCTGGGTGCACACAACTGTTCCACAGATCACCCTGTGCTCCAGCACCTCCACCCTGTTACAGAATGGAGTCCAGCCGTATTTCAAAAACAATTCATGAGATTCAGGTCCTGATTTGGATTTTACCCTGTCACCCACAAACACTGAGTGATAAGCTAGTTTAGAAGTATAGAAAAGATTAAATATGAAGAAGCTAAAATGAAGGAAGAAATGTAAAGCTGACTAAAGAGTAAAGAGGAATTATAGCTGATGTGCTCCGGCTTCTATTGGAATTTATTTTTCCTCTCTTGGTTAAGTATTTCCAGATCATGTGCCTAGCTGTAATTTTTTCAACATTTAGTCACTGTCCACTAGTCCATAGGTGCTAGCAACAGGTGCATGTCGCTAGCTTCCCACACTTTTGGGATCAAAGAGAGGTTCCTCTAGCTCCTGCCAGCTGTATCAGGTGTTGCCCACATTTTTTTCTAGGAAAAGACTTCAGTCTGCTGCAAAGCAAGTCTTGCAATGGTTTGGAACCCTGTCCCACTGAATCTTGTGTGCATCAATAAGTGCGGTGGTTCTGGTGCACTCGTGTTAACTGCTGAGCTCACATTCGGGGCCTTCTTGTATCTCATTAAAGAGAGCATCTTTTAGCATTTGAAATTTCAGTGTTTTCTAGAGGACATTTTGCTTCATCCGTAAAATGCCATGAAATTAATATCCTGGCTTTATATGCTGGACTGGCTAGTAGAATAGGGAACAGGGTCTAGCAGTAGTGTTTAGGTTGTTGTCTTAGAGGTTTTCTAGTTTGTCTCTGACCATCTAGTTTTGCCTATGATTATTCCACTATTAACCTTGTTATGATACCAGATTAATTTTATAAATACGCAACTAGAGGTGGGCCCAGTCCAGCCTGAACATTTGTGTCTATGTTCATGTGTTTATCTTTGCCTCTGTATGTGAGGCTCATTTCCAAGGAATCCAAACCTGGATCCAAATCCAAAGTCCTCAGATGGTCCCTGTCACTGCAGAAAGCTAAGCCTAAACAGCTGAGCACATCTTTGAAGACGTTTAGATTCTAAATCCTGGTCCAAATGACTTGAATTCCTCTCCTTCTTCCATCCCTTTAATCTAGATTAAAGATAATATCTTGGGAGCACGGGAAAAAGAAAAGAGAATATCAACAGTTGATATTAATTGCCCTCTATCAATCCCTGAAGAGTTCTCAAAATATTTAGACAATCTGATGTGAGTAACAACATTAATAAACTAAATGTGAGAAAGAAGAAAAGCCGGTAATTACAGCAGAGTTTAAACATCACATCTGATAAGTAACAAAGACCTCTAAATATAACAGATAAAAAAGATAAAACAGAAAGCATAGTAAAGAAAAAAAAATCAAAGCATTGTCCTCAATGCCATAGAGGTCACATGAATTAAATAACTCTAATGTCTTTCCAGAAAGAAAACATCATTAAAAGCCTGGAAGAACTGAGTTCTGAATTAGTTTTTCATCAACATTCAAAGCACTTCCCCCTCCTTTCCATGCCAGCATTTTTCCTAAGGCCTCTTGCTTGACCCATAAAAACCATGTAATTGTCATAAACAGAAAATAATCTTCTGACCATTAATGGGAGATTAAAACTTTGTAAGAATTAGCGTGGAGTAGGTCTGAAAGAGGCTCTATAGATATGAATATATGGAATTTATTTATTTTATTATTACCTTTATACACTGTGTCTGCTAGTCAATTGTATTTATTGACAGTTACTAACAGATTTGTTTGATTTAAAGGTAAAAGAGTTGTTCATTCTTTATGGCAGTTGTGTAAAGTAGCAGAATACAAATTTTTACAAAAAATATCCCAGTCAGTGCAGTTTGCAAAAGCTTGTGGTAAGTTAGCTTAACCCAACTTTTTGTGCAATAGCGTATGTCATACGAGATTCGTCCTTGACTGGTCTTGAATGGAGAGATGTCTTAAAACACCTTTATTCCCTCCATACAAGTCATTGGGGCAGGTGGCTGTGAAGCTGTCCAGCATCCTCTGCCCAGCACTCCCTTCTCCTCACCTTCTTCCTTATTGCTTTACATCTGCTGATATTCTTTTTCATCACTTATTTTTAACAAAGTGAAGCAGTGGAGTTTATTATACTTCACTCTAGGGTAGCGAGTATATTTTTTTTTACTTTGCTTGCATTTACTTATAAGAAATTACATTTCAGTGCAGTCCTACAATATTTTCATTAAGATGAAACACTGGGGACATTTCCATTGAGAAGAAGGATATGTCACAATTTTAAGACTGTTTCTCATGTGGTTCTTCGTGACATATACTTTTTTCCTGTTAAAAAAAAATAAAACACAACAAAGGGAGTTGGCCTGGGGAAAATGCCACTGAGATACTGTTAAGAAGTCTGACTTAAAGCCAAGCAGCATATGCAGAGTGAATGCTCAATCCACCCATTGTGCTTACAGCCACAGGGGGCTGAGAATAATACCCTATGAGATTTTAACAAAAGTGTGGTAAAAATACTCTGGTATAGCTGCCTCAGCTTCTGAAATCAGAAACCTTAGTTTTTAGTTTAACTTATACTTTGTTATTTTAACATAGGTTTTTATTTCAATTTTCATACTGCATTATTATGCATTTAAAGAAGAACTGTGAAGAAATGGCAACCTGCCCCTTAGCATGCAACAACATTAACAAATTTAACCCAGGTACCACTGTTATACCAATACAGGTGATGAGCTGCTGATAAGAAGTCCGCAGCTGCAAAGGTTGTGGCCATGGTGCATTTATTAACTAGTTCTTTGCCCAGAAAGCCACCTGTGAAGAGCTATTTCAGTCTAGTCTAATTTTCAGCAATTGTGGGACTGTTTTAAGTTGATCTAAGGAAGGATCACTTTCAGGCGTAGGCCAGAATTAGAAAGGTGAAGAGAAGAATCACCTTTGTTCAGTTTTAACTCCCAGGCTGACGTATCAAAGGATCTGATCCATCTCTAGCAGTTTTTCTTTTCCGTTCAGTTAGAATAAGGGTAATAATTTAGGGCATCTGATAGCTTGGAAGTGTGGAAGTGTAAAGCAAAGAGGGGACAGCATGCTATGCCGACTGCTCTCCCATGAAGCACATTAAGGGGCAGAGACCTGGTGAAACCACTTCCTCCTCACATCACTGTGGTAGTCAAAGTGGAAGGTGGTTCCCAAAATTGCAAGCACAGTGCTGGTCTTTGCTTGTGCCAGTGCAGCAGTGTGCTGCCTCTTGCTTAGGGCTTGGAACAAATCTGTTGTTCAGCCTTAAGGAAAGGAAAGTTTATTAGCTACAACCTTCAAAACAAAACTTGTTATTATATTGTCACAGAATGCCTGTAGATTTATGAGGCCTTGGGAATACAATTAATTAATCACAGTAAAACTTGTTTGTGTAAAGATTTGCAAAACAAGTAATAAAGTGTTGATGTGATTTTTTTTTTTTTTTTTCACTTGGAAATCCATTAGATCTTGTTCAGGGTCTAGCTTCCTTCCTTAAAATGAGATATTCTGGAATTCATCTAGGGAGCCAGGAGTTGGTTGGATGTGATTAGGATTTCAGGAGTCAGAGTCACAAGTCTTATCAAATATCATGCAGAGCCTAAGTTTGATCTTCATTGTATTTGTTCTTTAGCTTAAACACTCTTGCATAAATTTTACAAGAACTACCTGGTACCATGTGTGGCATTACAAAGAACTAGCTAGGGAAAAAATAGGATTATTAAAGGTAATAGGCACTGACTTTCCAGTAAAATAAATGGAAATAACAAATGGTTTTATTTAATCTCTTAAAGTAATGAATAATTGAATAGAAGCTTTCCATTTAAGAAGGCTCAGATGTTTTTTATTAGGACTGCTAAAAAGCTTAACAGCCTGTTTCAGAATTTGTCAAATTACATCCGTCTGCAAGAACTAATAAAATATGAATGATCATTTTCAGTAGTTCTGAAGAGGTATTAATTCAAAAGTTGATATATTAAGCATTCTTCATAATCTAATTCGGTTTTTATCCTTCATCTCAATGTGCATTGGAAAACACAGTGTCTTACACCTAATGCACGCTGACACTGCAGTTGTCCTTAAATGCTATAGCAGTGCCAGCCTGAACTGGTGGGGACTTCCATGCTATCTGCATGCTACATTACCTCTTGAAGAAGTCTGTTTTCTCAATTGATGACATTGCATGGCTTTTATTTTTGGCAAGGCTTTTTCAGTAGAGTGACATGATGTGAAATAGAATAAACTGATGAAATACAATAAGTTAATAATAGTGTTGTACACAGAGCAGCTTTCATCATAACAGATCCCTAAGAGTTTTACAGACTGTACGTATAAAAATCATTCTTCACCCACCACTGGAACACAGTTGCTGCTGGAGAAGTATAGGGTAACCGGACCATGCCAGTAATAACAGCTTTTTTGAGTAGGGGAAGTTATGAAAAATGTCTTCTTATGAAACAATAATGGGAGTATTTTGGGAGGTTGGATCTAATTGCTAGCATTTGCATTTGGTCAATGTGTTTAAGGGATTTCTTGAAAACACATGAATCAGTAATAGGGATATGGGTGTCCATAAATATTTCATTTGCCACAAGTTCTTGTGGCTTCATTTTGCCTTTTCTCAGAAACAGCACCTTAAGCAGCAGACAAAAAGAAAAATATATATATTTGTTTTGTTTATTTAAGGATTGTTTCAAAATTTACTCAAAGTTGAAAACGCCTTTTAGTCACTAAAATCTGTCTTCAGAAAATTTCCATTTTCTCCCAAAGTACTGGAAAATTCTTAGTCTTCTCTCTGGTGTAACTGAAACAAAAAGGAGTTTTTTTGTATGTCCAGGTTAAAATCCTCTCACATCAGAGTCTGAGTCAGGGTGCCATTCAGTGCAATACAATGCTGACAGTGACAAAACTGATGTTATATTTGTTCTCAGTGGTTTGTGATATATCACCAGTGTTGCTACTGGGAATGTCAGAGCCAATGGAACTGTGAGCTGTAAACATTTGCAATATAGATTATTCACTCTGGATTTCAAAAATACAATTAAGTTGCCATAAGTCATCCAAACCATGGCAATTGGCTGTGTCTGTTCTCCCAGCCTTTACTAGTTGCAAAGTCATTGAAAAGAACTTAAACTTCTTCCTTTGCAGGTGAAGTCTATTTGCTCTGGGCTAAGTATTCCCCATCAGTGGGCTCATTTAATGTGCTGCACACTTTGCAGCCTGATCATGTGCTCTTGGTGCAAAGAATTACTGAAAAATTAAAACAATCATATGAGGACAGTTAGGGAGAGATGGAGGGATCATAGCATCCTCTGTTTATTGATATTTATTGCAGCGTGGAAATCAGCATCAGTGATTTGTATTATGCTGTATATGGAGTAAATCTAGCCAGATATGGGAGAGGAATTTGTTCATTACTTCTTGAAAACTTGGAAAATTATTGTAAATTGACTGGGAATTGAATGAGCATGTGATCAGTGCGTTCATTGCCTGAAGGTTATAAATGAAAAGTAACAGTTAATGGCAATAGGTTAAACTGGTAATGAATTATCCATACAGTGTCATAGGGATTAGTCTCTTTGAATGTCAATATTGATTCAATGGAAAAGGACAGTAAAACTACAGTAATTAGGTTTGGGAAGTCAAGTAAACATGAAGGAGGCCAGGAGTATTGTAAAGTACATGTTGAGAGGTAAGGAATAGGGGTTGGAAACATTAAACTGTGATTCAGCCTCAAAAAATCAACTTAATATAAAGAGAGAATCTAGAATTTCTGGAAATTAGCAAAACTGAAAGGTAGTAACAATGGACAGCAGTTTACATACATGTGATGTGATCTAGTGCCTAAATAAAAAGTATGTTTCAGGGCTAGACACTACCAGGAGAACAACAGAAGGCAGTAAGGGGCAGCAGGCACTGAGTTACAAGTCAGGTTGAAAAACTAAGCAGCTCTGACAGGAGAGCTGACTGTGCTTGGTAATAGCCATGCAGTGCTTTTAAGTTTGATATGATCTTAAAAGTGAAAAGCATCACTCCTGTGGATTTTTTGCCCACTGCTGTTAGGAAATTCTCCCATCCCCTCCCTCCTTGAGGCCTCACTTGAATTTCTCTCTCACTGATATCACAAGTTACCTTCACGTTATGATTGTAAACCTATTCCCTGTGTCTCAGATTTCACTCTCCAGCTCCTTCCAATCTTCCATTCTGGGAAAAAACCCTATAGAGTGTAAAAAAAGGAAATAAATCTTTTTCATAGAATTTTTGCCAACTCTCCAGAATTCCCCAGCTTGAAAAACTCCCAGCAAAGACAATACTGGGGAGGAAACATGCAGTAATTAAGGCTTTAGTCTATGATCAGGAAGGTTTCAATTCATACCCTACTCAAGCCCAGATCACCTATTGGATCCCAGCATTGTTCTGGCTCTTATTCTTCAAATTTAAGATGGATTTAATAGTCCCTCTCTACATCAGAGAGGTCTTGTGAGAATAAATATGCTACAGATGGTAAACTACTCAGACATTAGAGTCCTGAGGGCCAGAGGAAATCAAAAGTTATATCCATGTATCTGTCTTTGGAATCATTTGAAATTGAATGGACAAAGCTTTCAGAAAACATGCTAGAGAAAATTGCCTTACAGCACATATTTTATTCAATCAATTTAATTTCCATTATGCTTACGAATTGTCCATGAGTGGTTTAGGAACACAAGAATTCCCACCCCACCGGGAGGAGAGTTTAATAGAAGGCAGGCATTGTGGCACTGCATCAGGCAGAGCAGCACAGTGCACAGCCTCCCCCAGCACCAGCCTCCCAGCTCTCCCCTGCCTGCACAAGACTGACTTCTACAGTTAGTGGTTCTTGCACATATATGTTGTTCAGTTGATTGCACATGACATTCAATCCCACATGTCATTTCCTGCATTTTTTTTTATTTTTATTTTTTTTTTATTTTTAGATGTCTCCAGGCATGCCCTGGGTCTTACTAGAGAGTTAAAGATCCCAGTGGGATGGATGGGATGTTTTTCTCAGAAGAGAAACCAAAATGAGCCCATTACCATCAAGCTGTTGCAAACGTTGATGGAATTTAATGAATATGTCGTCCCACGATGAGAAGCATCTAACGTCAACCAGCCAACCTAATGTATTTTAGCAGTGATGCTCTGTGTGTGGTAGTGCTTATCCATATGTTAGCTAATACATTTATAAACTTGACCTATTTTCTGAGACTAGACATGACCTGTGTTTGAGTAGATTTGGGGCCTGGTGCAAATATTTACAATGATTTACAAACAGAGCCTTGCTTTTTACCAGCAAGTACTATGTCTGCATTTCTAATCTGGAGCTTCTTTTTTCAGTAGTAGACTTTCTATCTTTTCAACACTCTGGTTTGACCAAAAGGCATTTTTTTCTTGATTAAATCTGTTTTCTTTAAACCAGCTTTTCATCAGGAAAAGACTCATTCATGCTCAAGGTCACTTCCTTGTTACACAAAACTGCTAGTTGACCTTATCAACACGCTTATTGTTATTAAGTAATTCTTACAACAAGCTTTGAGATCATTATCCTCTTACTGAGCAGCAAGGATGTGGAAGCAAAGGCAGACAGACTATGTGATACTCCTCCAGGCTACAAAGAAATCATTAGCAGAAGGCAGATTAAAATCCTGATTCCTTTTCTGGTATTTAGATGATGCCTTTTCTTTGCTAACTTATCATCCTGTTGTGCAGTGTGCCAGTGCAATGCAGGGTTTCTTACAGCACTTGCATTTGTGTCCAGTGTTTTAGAGAAGCCTAACAACTACAATAATAGTGTCTGAACCCTCTTGGGTTTTGATGCAGAGGCCAAGAGAAAAACTGAAAGAGAGATAAAGCACAGCCCTGGGAATAGAGAATGGTTTTGATCCTCTGTAAGGTGAAGTTGCCGAAACAAGTCACTAGGCAGTAGCTAAGCTTTTCCAGCTTACTGGAAAATAAACCATCACGGTTGTTTCAGAACCACAGTAAATCTGTCTTGTTTTACAGAAATAATCCTAAATTGCCCCACTGTCATTTGAATGCTGTTTTTTCTAGGAGAAATGGTGACTACTGCAGAGGAATATCTGCAAAACTCTACACTGTGGTATTGGTATATAATCCTTTTTTTTCAGTCTCTATGAAAAAAAAAAAAAGAAACAGATCTTGCACATTAGCAAAAACTTTTAGGTCTTGGCTACTTTTTCCGATTAAATATATCTTGGCACTTGCCTAGATTATGGAGTAATCGCTTGCACAACATCATCCTTTAAATAGGTCAGCCAAAACTCTATATCCAAATACACTCTAAGCATTGCTCAGATCTCTCTTAGAGTTTTACAGTTGGGTTCTGTCTCTCTAATGGTCTGAATCAAAACTGTGGATACATCCAAATACCCTGAAGCAAGGGTATTGCAAATGCAGATCCATCTGCTAGCACAAGTCTTTATTTTCAACTAAGGCTTCTTTTTCTTCACCTTTTTTTTCCCCCCTTCAATTAAAGCAAAAGCACCTTGTTATTTCATGAAATCTATAAGAGATTATTTTCCAGGATGGGTAATATTCTTATGTGAAAAATGAGAAAGTGATTAACTTGCAATGCGTCTTTAGTGAAACCAACAGAGAAGAGTAAAAACATGGAAATTCAGCACATATGTTTTGTAAAGAAAACCTATTGTCCTCTCTGGGAGGCTTTATTTCCCTAACTTTTTAGGCAATGCTTCTCTGGCCCATAAATCAATATGGAGGAGGCCCTGGTGCTCAAGCCTATGTTATTAGCTACAGTTGCAGAAGGGTTGTATGGATGGGCATGAAAGGTCTGTAAGAGACCTCTCGGTACATTACATTAGTTGCAACTATTTGTGGTAATCACGTTATATACAATGCTTATTGTTTTATTGTGACTGATATTTGGCTTTCTATCTTAAAAGCAGAGTCAGAACTCTAATTAATCCTGAACCATCACAGTGATAAATTTTCCAGAGGATATACGAACTGAGACTATTTTTTCCATGGTTTCATAAAGACTCCCCTTTACTTGGTTTCTTTTTTAACTCTGTGTGGTTGCCATGGACAAGCATAGGATAAGATCTCAGCATTAGTTATGTCTTGCCCTCCAGGATATAGTTTTTCAAATCTCTAATTGAATGGAATTAAATTTCCTTTATATGTCTACAAAATATAAGGTGTGCTCAGATGCCTAAGTACAAGCATTAACATTTGCGTTAACCCAGGTCTAGTTTTGTGACTGAACCGTCTGGAACAGCATACCAGAGTTTGGTTTTGGCATACTGGAACCTGTCTTCTGGCCACAGGTATTTATATTCCAGCATTTCATTTCATAACAAAATTAACTTCATATTTCCAAATTATTCTGTGCATAATAAGGACAAAAGGGATTTATAGGAACTTTCTTCTTCTATAGTTGCCATTTAATCATCTGTTGAGGACTTTTATTTGCTCTTTTTGTATTGCTGTCTCCCTGTGCCTTTCCTGCAGTGACAGCTTGGATGCCCCATTCATGTCACATATATAGTTTTTTACATTGCCTTGGATCTCAGTTGCATCTTTTTCTACTGTGCCTCAATCCATCTTCACCATTGTGTCAGGCTGACATACACGACCTAAAGTGATGGCTTTACTGCTGTGAAGAGTAGTGCCAGGAAATAAAGAAATTATTATCCCAAGCTGGTCACATGCCTTCTCTATCAGCAATCTCAGTACTTTATCTTGCCCTTTATCTTCTCTTCATTCACCACTTTTGCTATCCCTTTTTTTCTTATCCCATCCAAACTCAGAGGGTGAGGTGTTCACGCCAGAGGCAGCTTTCTCCCTCTATTCTAGCTGTAGCACACATCTGGGTATTGATAAATAAGTCCTGTTCAGGCAGAAAGGAAGGTGTGGCACTTACCCAGAGGAGTGCACAGGCAGAAGGTTTTAACTATTTTGCTGTCTGTGGCATGCTCTCTCCGAGTGATGTTCTTCCCCCTGGCTCAGCACCAACTTCCATGTCTGGTGCAGAAGAGTGTCTTGGGCAAGGCATGACCTTTCCGTTTCATTGCGTGCGTGTCAGAGCTGCTGGTAGCACTTTTGTACTGAGCCAATGCCTGCAAGTCCTTCAGAGATACTCTGCACTAAGTACCATGCATAGGTACTGTACAAGAGTAGCCCTCACCCCAAATAGGTCAATCTTCTTTACCATGTGTTTTTTAATTTAGCCCAAGTACCAAAATTAGGACAGTCTGTGCATGAGACCATGAGAAAGGAGATGCACTTCTTACATTCCCATGCTGCAAATGCCAAAATCTGACCATAATTTTGTTGCTTTTTTTTAAGTGCTAGTTATTATTGGCATGATTCATTTTTTGTTTTGTAATAGTACCCAGATGTCCCGATTAGGGTTCTGCTGTGTTTAACACGATACAAGCATTTAAGAAGATACAGGCTTTGCTCTGCAGAACTTAAAATTTAATTTTGGAGGCAAGTGTAGGATCATAAACAAGGCGAGATGGGCATCAGGGTGACTGGTTGCTGTAGGCTGCACTGCTTACTGAAGAATGGCACTAAATCACGCACCAGGACTTCTGTGACATAGGAGAGCATTGGTCAGTGGCCCACTGTGGCTCTGTCACCAGCCATTAGCCACTGTCAGTCTCTTGCAGGCTTTGCACGAGGAGCAAGCCCTGAAGCAGAACTTGAAGCTGATAAGATTGAGTAGACAAAAACATGCAGACTGATGGGGAGAAATATATCTTGGTTAGATTTGGGGTTTTTTTCCCCTAATGAAGAGGCAGGAAATCCCTGGCAAGGTAATGTTGATGGGTTTGGGGAACAAAAGCTGTAGAAAATTATTAAAAAGGAAAAGAAGGGTGCCCGGTGCAGCAATGACAGGGAAAATCACAGTTCAGACAGGAGATGTTCAGCTGTGGTGAGGGCACAGTGTAATAAAGACTAGAACTGAAAGAACAAAGGAGAGGAAAGGGGTTTCAAAAGATTAGACATTTTTATTTAATCCAATAGTAATTCCACTTTGGACCTGAAACACCTCATTTCCTATTTTCTATTAATGAAATACTAAGTACTGTATCAAATTTAATATTTTATTAATAAAACCATGTTTTTATAACAGGCCACATAAGTAATTTCTGGGAATACTGATCATTTAGCCTAGTGTATAGAGGAAACTGATGTTTTTCAGTTAATCGACCATTTGGTGGCAGTGCATGTTAGCAGCAGTCCCTCACTTTTGGGATGGTATCATGTTATTCATTACAATTGTATCTCAAATTTGTTCTTCTCAAAAAGCAGGAGCCAAATCTTGATGTAAAGCCTTCAGTGCTAAGGGATGAATGCCTACTCTTAAAGCGCACAAAGACAAACAGGTAAATGGGACATTCATAGTAAGAAAATGTGTGATGAGCTGTTCATTAACATTTCATAGTACTTCTTTCAACTCCAACGAAAACAGCTAATTTTTGTTTCCTACTGTTGGTTCCTTTTAAGGTGCTGTGACATCTTTTCATAGGAATTATGCTTATCATGAAGTATCAACAGTATGCCTGCATTGCTTTTCTCTTTACAAGCAAAAAAAAAATGAAGGCAAATTAAATAAAATTAATTGCGTGCACACAAAGAAGAAATTCCACCTATATAGAAAAAGCCATGGCCAGGATTTCTCCAGGGACTCTCCGCTGACCTTGGTAAAAGGCGTGTGTTACCATGGTCCTGCAAAGCAAAGTACACGACACCCTGAATGGTTTTATCTGGTACAGTTTAGAGAGACGCACAATATCCTGTTTTTAATGCAGCACAGGTGTTGGCAGATAGAGTTACCAAGTCTCATTAAATCATATATGTATAGTCATGAAATCAATTTTCTATTTCTTATACTTGTGTACTAGATCAAATTGTCACAACTAAGAGGAGGGAGGTGAAAAGGGGCTGGTTATGGTGCTTGTAGCAGTTGATAGTTGCTAATCTCTGTTTTGATCCAAGCAGTATTTCATTTGACTGTTTATTTTCACTAAGATGCTTTTTGAACTTATTTATTGAGCTATGGTACTTCTTGGGCAGTGTTTCTGGCTGTGGACAAATACCATCTGCACTAAAGTAAACTTGCGTGTAAAAAAGCTCATTAGTACAAACTGAAACCAGGAAAAGATCCTAGAAAGGGCCTGAGGAGGGAACCTGTAAGAGTAATGGCAGAATGGAAGGGCAGAAGGACACTGAGCTTCAGGACTTTTACAACAGTCCAACTTCAAACTAAACAACATATAGTCAGCTTGTATTAATCTTACTGTGTGCTCTGAAGCAAGCTGCAACCACCTGCAAATCGTTCCTGGAAGCAAGAGAATTTCTGAAATACAGTCATGGAGGAGCAGAATGCACAAATTATGTGTCACATATATCTAAACACATATGCATGGTAAAACATATCTATATAAAAGAGGAGAATATAAGCTCTACATTTTTCAAGTCTCTATGAATTTTAAAAATGTAATTCAGTATATGAGCACCCAAGTTAACAGTCTCAGCTTTGGAAGCCCCTCACTGTTCACCAAGAGCTACAAGTACAAGTTTCTAGTAGCTATTGGTGTAGCTAAATGCTTGAATAGACAACTGGTTGCTTAATTTGATCCTCTCTGGTTTGATAGTCTGGCTTCCCATATTCTGTAGTGTTTACATTTTCTCAGTACAGAACATTTATAAAACCTCACAACACCTCTCTGCAGTAGACAAGTGTTCTGGGTTTTGGATTCTGGAAGGGAAAGAACCAAACCATTAAAAATATTGCAATGCCATATAATGGTCAGAAATGTAGAAACAGCCACAGTCTGACAGTGGAACTCTACAGTAGTTTCTGAGTTACATCATCAGTATCCTTCTTGCTTTTGCATCCAATTAATATATTATACTGAGAAGACCATGTGATTCAGTTCAGAATTTAGACATTAATTTAAAGCACAGCTTTTCCAGTAACAACCCAATTTGAGTGGAAAGGTACTGGGTATCCTTAGTGATCAGTATGTTCTGAAGAGGTTTGGACATACTTAACTTAATTAGCAGTAGTTGTAGCATTTGAGTACTATCTGCAAATACTTATTCCTACCATTGGGAATACCTAAATTACTGTAAGTTAGAGAAGGCTGGGAGTTTTCACTGAAGACCTCAACAGCAGAAGAGGTGGAGCTGCCACCTTCTCCTCCTCACCCTCAGCAACTGTAAAGGAGCTCTCCTTTATCTCCCAAAATAAGAGGATTTCACTGGCTAAGGAAGGTTTCTTAAAGATTACAGTTTCAACAGTTACAAGCAAGATCAGCAATATAGCAGGCACTGATTTAATGAGCTGTTGTTTTATAATAGATGGTGTCTGATTTCTTAATGAGCATGTACTTCAGTCAAAAGAATGATTTGTGGTATAAACAGGGAGATCACCCCGGAAGATGGATAGACTCATTGCACATTTATGCGGTTGTTTTGGCCTCATTAGGAGGGAGGTGAGTTCCCTCAGCTTGTCTACACTGGGACTTTGTCAGATTAACTTGTTGCCACAGAGCCAAGCATTAGCTTGGCCACTCTGTACTTTCTCCTTGCACACTGCACTCTCTGATAAGTACAAACAAACTTACTCCTGCTGCCATTAAGAAGTTTATTTCCTGAAGAGCAGGCATCAAGATAGTTATCATGAGCAGCCCTGTACCCATGTTGTGCTTGACAGTGACTTGCTCACGTGCCAAGAACCAGGTGCTGAAGAACAAACATAGGATAAAATCCTTCAGCCCAGGTTCTGTTTCTAGCATGAGGTGTCTTACCCATAGCCTTATATTTTCCTCCTGTCTGCACAATTTACCAAAATGTGTGAAAACTATAAGCTGCCTTGTCTTCCCTTAGATTTTGTGTTGTGGTAGTCAAAATGTTTTGGTTAAGAACAAATCAATTTTCCTAATAAAGAAGCACTGTGTATCTGTTTTCTACCTTTGCAGTAGTATAAACCAAAGACTTTTCATACAGCTTTTTGTCCTTTTCATGCTGCTGAAAAAGTGTAAATGATTGTAAGGTTTTTTATTTTTTTAAACCCTAACCCCTCAATTTTTCAAATTAGTGAGTCTGTCAGTGAGAATGGTAATTCCAGGATGTATCTACTATTTGCTGAGTTGGGGCACAAGTATCTTTAAGTAAGATGATTCTTGTTCAAGGGATAGAGAAACCACAAACTTTTACCTTGAAGGAATCCTGGTGAGCAAAAATATTTGTGTTTTCAGGAAATCAATGTCTTCTCACCTGCAGTGGAGCCATCTGGGCTCACATTATTGTGCTTTGCTCTTGATCATGATTATAAGATTATTTAGGATCAACACTGTAAAGATTAATTCCTACCACTGTCCCAGCAGTGAAACCATGTGTTGGCTATTTCTCTCTCTGCTTTAAACCAGCCACATCATGTTGCTTTGATGCGTGGCTACGCTACTGTGATGAAAGACGTGTTCTGATCAAATATTTGTGGGTTTTACCCCTACTCAACAGCTATTGCTTCCTAGCAGTGTGGTGTCTGCAGCATATTTCATGAGCACAGTACATTCCACATAGATACAAGGAATGTGCGATATAAATTAGTATCTTCTGATTAAGTAGGAAATTGCCTGCCTGAACATAATTTTAGACAGCATTCAAAGAGATCCAAATGCAAAATACATCGCTCTGGGACACTGCATGGTTTTGTGACTCCAAGCCCTTTGTGCCCAAAAATCAACAAATGAATTGTAGTTATCCCTCTGCATTATCTTCAACCATGAGAGATACAGCATGGCTTTTATTGTGTTGTGGAAAGGTGATAAATAGGAATAATTTGACTCCAAACACCTCTTTGAAAAGAACCTCAGAGAGAAATTCAAGTGCTCTGAGGATGGGCAGCTCTAGGTGCTTAGATCATTCTATGTGAGAAAAAACAGAACCTTTTGGAACTGATACTGTCCTCCCTTTGACTATGGAGCTCTCTCTCTCAGTTCCTAAAGACAGCACTGAGGACTGCAATTAATGATCAATGACAGAATCAAGGCAGGTCAGACATCCACAGCTAGTGCCACCGTGCTGTGAACTGTCTGCAATGGTACCTGTTGCAACTGGTGTAAGAGTCAATAAATCCAGTCCCTGTATTACATTTGAGGTTTTTATTCAGGAAAACCAAAGCAGTGAAAAAAACTTATTCTGAATATTGAAGACTTGGTTACATCTTGCTGAATCAGAAAAGTGCCTAAGTAATAACTCCATTGGATGAGAACAGCATGAGCTCAAAGGCCTGAGGTAAAGCTCCAATATTCTCTCCTAGGAGAGGGACCCACTGTCCTTGCATAGAGCAGGAGGGAAAATGACCGCTGTGCACCCCATTTGAGCCTGAGCAAGAAGTTACCTCCAGTCACCAGTGGGCGTACTGTAATGTCACCCCCTTTATGTCTACATGGGAAAAGAACCCCAGGCACTAGGGTCTTTGCTTCTGCTACTGGCTTGTTTTTCTGTAAAGTAGGATGTTGGGCCTCAGTTCAGGGTTGATACCAATGAGCAGAGCCAGAAAGTGCTCTGAATTACCCGATTTAAAATCAGTAATTAGTTCTGGCGGTCTTGCTGGACCTTTGCTTGGCTAATACTGGCTTGACACCAAACAGAAAAGGAGATTGTAATCTGATCCATCCATGTGTACGTTTTAACCAGTTTCATTTCCGTACAGGACATCAACTCCATCTGTCTATCCACCCCTTCACCTCTCAGCCAACCAGGAGTGAAGGGACTTTCTGGAGTGACTCTTGCTCACCAGAACCTGGCCAGGAGCGTTGCCGCTGCCTGCAAAGGCAGACACAGCAAATTCATCTTCATATGAATCTGTAATGTAACAAAGGCTCTGGCTCTGCACCGGGTAATGTGTGTGCCCAGTGTCGCCTAGGCACGCCTCCTCTGGATGGCATCATTGTGGAACCATTGTGTTTTAACCAACAGGAAGGGTAAACACGAATGAGGAGAGGAGAAAGGGGGCTGCCTCTGGTGACATGATGTCAGCTGCCCATTCTGGGAGGAAGGGAGGAGAGACGTTAATATGAAAATGAAGGAAAAAATAATGGGGCAGAGACCAAGGGACTTTTCCTGGAGCCACGGTCTTGCCTATGTTCTCCCTTTCACTGGTACATGGTGGGATAGGGGCAGGAAAGTCTGGAGAGATCAAGAAAGTAGAGACATTTTAGTACTCCCATACTATAGGCTTGATTAATTTTAAATACCCAGCCTGGGTTTTCAAAACCTTTCAGATGTCTGGTACTCCAGCATGAAAACCAGTACCCCAAACTAGTTGTCTATAAATTGTTTATGTAAATTTAAGTATCTTACAGTGACAGCAAAATCCTAAGAGCAAGCTAAGCCAGGAGCTACCTTATGTCAGTCAGCATACAGCTGCCAGGAGCCAGCCAAAAAAGAAACCCCAAGGATATCGTGTGTCTTAGATTGTGCCGTTTACTGAAGGCTGTAAGAAATTTCTTTTATGCACTTGATATGCACAGCCAGGACCCTCTCTGGAAGTTATATGTCTCTAAAGAACTAGGCAGGGCTCATTTGTTTCTTCTAAAAGTTAGCCAGCATGTGTGTTGTGCGCTTCAAAAGTAGTGAGAACACTCAGGGCAAATAGACTCAATTCTTTCCTCATCTCAAAATTCTTTGATCCCTCTTTTCCCGCTTTCCAGAAGATGGACATCACCAGGAGGTTACCTAATCTTAATAGGCTGATGCGGGAGGTGGAAAAGGACTCTTCTCACCCCCTTGGGAAAATGGCTCTACTATGCAGAAAGTACAAAAGAGTGACTGACAGAGGCAGAGCATGACTGTATAGTCTGGTGGTTAAGCTTACAGCTAGGGAGCTCAGTTCTGGTGTCCGTTTCCGTGATTGTTTCTGTATTTTATCTGTGTCATCTAAAACGGAAACATTGTCTTGAGAGCAAAACCAG